>NC_143026.1:17500-325000 GCF_057628025.1 Oncorhynchus mykiss | reverse complement strand
CCAATCAAATCATGAGAAAACAAAAAGATAATTACTTGACACATTGGAAAGAATTAACAAAAACAGATCAAACTAGAATGCTATTTGGCCCTAAACAGAGAGTATACAGTGGCAGAATACCTGACCACTGTGACTGACCCAAACTTAAGGAAAGCTTTGACTATGTACAGACTCAGTGAGCATAGCCTTGCTATTGAGAAAGGCCGCCGTAGGTAGACGTGGCTCTCAAGAGAAGACAGGCTATGTGCACACTGCCCACAAAATGAGGTGGAAACTGAGATGCACTTCCTAACCTCCTGTCCAATGTATGACCATATTAGAGACACATATTTCCCTCAGATTACACAGATCCACCAAGAATTCGAAAACAAACCCAATTTTGATAAACTCCCATATCTACTGTGTGAAATTCCACAGTGTGCCATCACAGCAGCACAATTTGTGACCTGTTGCCACAAGAAAAGGGCAACCAGTGACGAACAAACACCATTGTAAATACAACCCATATTTATGCTTATTTGCCCTTGTGTACGCTTAACCATTTGTACATCGTTGCAACACTGTATGTATACGTAATATGACATTTGTAAAGTCTTTATTGTTTTGAAACTTCTGTATGTGTAATGTTTACTGTTAATTTTTATTGTTTTGTTTCACTTTTGTATATTATCTACTTCACTTGCTTTGGCAATGTTAACACATGTTTCCCATGCCAATAAAGCCCCTTTTATTGACTTGGAGAGAGACGGGAAAGGAAGGATGGAGAGAGAGAGAAGGAGGATGGAGAGAGAGAGAAGGAGGGAAGGAGAGAGAGAGAAGGAGGGAAGGAGAGAGAGAGAAGGAGGGAAGGAGAGAGAGAGATGGAGGGATGAGAGAGATGGAGGGATGAGAGAGCTTGAGAGATGGAAGGAAGGAGAGAGAGAATTAAACCTTTATTTAACTAGGCAAACCAGTTAAGAACAAATTCTTATTTATGATGACAGCCTACCCGGTGATGCCTCTTTCACTGAGATGCAGTGCCTTAGACCGGAGAGATGGATAGAGAGAAGGAGGGATGACCGAGAGGAGGGCTAAGAGTGAGAGATGGAGGGATGGAGAGAGAGAGGGGGGAAGGAGAGAGAGGGGGAAGGAGAGAGAGGGGGGAAGGAGAGAGAGAAGGAGAAATAGAGAGGAGGGGAGGAGAGAGAGATGGAGAAATAGAGAGGGAAAGAGAGAGAGGGGGAAATAGAGGGGAATGAGAGAGAGGGGGAATGAGAGAGAGATGGAGAAATAGAGAGGGAAGGAGAGAGAGGGAAGGAGAGGGGAAGGAGAGAGGGGAAGGAGAGAGAGGGGAAGGAGAGAGAGGGGGAAGGAGAGAGAGATGGAGAAATAGAGAGGGAAGGAGAGAGAGGGGGAAGGAGAGGGGAAGGAGAGAGAGGGGGAAGGAGAGGGGAAGGAGAGAGAGGGGGAAAGAGAGAGAGATGGAGAAATAGAGAGAGGAGAGATAAGTGTATTACACCATCTTCTTCGCTGAGGTTTTATAGCGGTGTGCATACCAGTATTAGGTACCGAGTGTGATGAGACTATGGAGGTATCCTAGTTCCAGTCTTCATGAATGGATGAAGGAAATTATTAAGTGAATTGTGAATTACAATTTGTTCTTGATGGGTTTTGAGTAAGTTGGAGAGGGTGAAGCTTATTCCCAGGAATGTGATAGTACTTCTATATGCTTGTCTTTGATGTTCATGACAGTGAAGGGGGACGTGATCTGGAGTTTGTGCTGCTGGACAGTTGGGACATGAACCTGTGTTGTGGAGAGATTGATTGAGGCTGTTGTTTCCTATATTACATCTTGATCAACAGATGACTGATCATACTGTGACTACCCATTGTTCAACCTCCCTGTTTGATGACAGAACACTGCTACCGCCCACATCCATTTCCCCAGTCGCCCCCCCAGGCAGGGGCATCAATAACACCGGCCAGCCGAGAGGAGAGGGGGACACCACACTGTACCACACAGCACTCTGCCTTGGGGCCTTAGCCCCCTCCTCCACCCCCCACATAACCCCTTCACCATTAAAGCACCCCATCCCTCATTCCACCGAACCCCCACTCCATCCCAGCGTTATCCCCACACTCCAGCCTCAACCAGCAGGACACTGTGGAAGACACCAGTCCACCCTACCCAGGCACCCCCACCCTAAACCCAACACTGCCCTGTCTATTAAGGGGCATTCTAACATGTTAGACTAGCACTGCCCTGACTATTAAGTGGCATGCTAACATGTTAGCCTAGCACTGCCCTGATTATTAAAGGGCATGCTAACATGTTAGCCTAGCACTGCCCTGATTATTAAGGGGCATGCTAACATGTTAGCCTAGCACTGCCCTGATTATTAAGGGGCATGCTAACATGTTAGCCTAGCACTGCCCTGATTATTTAAAGTAACTGTGCAGTGAAAATCCCCAAAATCCTTGCTATTTCCTCAGAGGATGAGGTCATCCTCCTGTGGAGGATAAGATGGCCAATCAAAGGTCTACTTGCATTCATATTTTTAATGACCAGTATACGCCAACACCATCTTGTTGTGGGAGTACCCCCACAGCATTCCAACACAGAAAAGCTGCTTTTTAATGAAGTTATTTAAAAATACTGTAATTAATTATAGGTCATATTTAATATCTGAAAAGCACTGGACAGTTACTGTAGCAGAGGCATTGCTCTGCTGAGTGAAGTCTGCTGGGTAATCATGGCATTGCTCTGCTGAGTGAAGTCTGCTGGGTAATCATGACATTGGGGCCATAGAGGGCGACATAGGGGCCCCTCAGGGGTGTGTGCTCAGCCCCCTCCTGTACTCCCTGTTCACCCATGACTGCATGGCCACGTTTACAGAATCACCATTGAGAGCATCTTGTCGGGCCGTATCACCGCCTGGTATGGCAACAGCACCCCCCTTCAACCGCAAGGCTCTCCAGGGGGTGCTGCAGTCTGCACAACGCATCACCAGGGCACACTGCCTGTCCTCCAGGACACCTATAGCACCCTATGTCACAGGAAGGCCAAAAAGATCAAGAACATCAAACCCCTGAGCCACTGCCTGTTCACCCCACTATCATCCAGAAGGCGAGGTCAGTACAGGTGTATCAAAGCTGGGACCGAGAAACTGTTTTTCAGTCTCTATCTCAAGGCAATCAGCCTGTTAAATAGCCATCACTAGACGGCCTCCACCCAGTACACTATATATATATGTATATAGTGTACTGTATGTATATATATATATATATATATATATATATATATATATAGTACCAGTCAAAAGTTTGGACACACCAACTCATTCAAGGGTTTTTCTTTCTTTTTAATATTTTCCAAATTGTAGAATAATAGTGTAGACATCAATGCTATGAAATAACACATGGAATCATGTAGTAACCAAACAAGTGTTAAACAAATCAAAATACATTTATTTCCATTATAATGCATTTGAGCCAATCAGTTGACTTGTGACAAGGTAGAGGTGGTATACAGTAAAAGACCAAGTCCATATTATGGCAAGAACAGCTCAAATAACAAAGAGAACTGACAGTCCATCATTACTTTAAGACATGAAGGTCAGTCAATGCGGAAGAGAACTTTGATAGTTTCAAGAACTTTGATAGTTTCATCAAGTGCAGTCGCAAAAACCATCAAGCGCTATGATGAAACTTGCTATCATGAGGACCGCCACAGGAAAGGAAGACCCAGAGATACCTCTGCTGCAGAGGATAAGTTCATTAGAGTTACCAGCCACAGCAATTTCAAACCAAATAAATGCTTCACAGAGTTCAAGTAACAGACACATCTCAACAGCAACTGTTCAGAGTAAACTGCATGAATCAGGCCTTCATGGTCGAATTGCTACAAAGTAACCACTACTAAAGGACACCAATAATAAGAAGAAACTTGCTTGGGCCAAGAAACACAAGCAATGGACATGAGACCTGTGGAAACCTGTCCTTTGGTCTGATGAGTCCCAATTAGAGATTTGTGGTTCCAACCGACATGTCTTTCTGAGATTCAGAGTAGGTGAACGGAAGATCTCCGCATGTGTGGTTCCCACCGTGAAGCATGGAAGAGGAGGTGTGATTGTGCTTTGCTGGTGACACTGTCAATGATTTATTTAGAATTCAAGGCACACTTAACCAGCATGGCTACCACAGTATTCTGCAGTGATACGCCATCCCGTCTGGGTTGCGCTTAGTGGGACTATCATATGTTTTTCAACAGGACAATGACCCAACACACCTGCAGGCTGTGTAAGGGCTATTTGACCAACACGGAGAGTGATGGAGTGCTGCATCAGATGACCTGGCCTCCACAATCACTCGACCTCAACCCAATCGAGATGGTTTGGGATGAGTTGGACCACAGTACTCAGCATATGTGGGAACTCCTTCGAGACCATTGGAAAAGCATTCCAGGTGAAGCTGGTTGAGAGAATGCCAAGAGTGAGCAAAGCTGTCATCAAGGCAAAGGGTGGCTACTATGAAGAGTCTAAAATATAAAATGTATTTTGATTTGTTTAACACATTTTTGGTTACTACATGATTACATATTATTTTATTTCATAGGTTGATGTCTTATCTATTTTTCTAAATGTAGAAAATAGTAAAGTGTCTTACTATCATTAAATTGAAGACATAGTTTTATCAAAGATTCCCTGTAATTAGTATAACGCGATCAAAGTAATTAATCGTGTACCTGTAATTAACTAGGAAATATGGGCACCAAGGAAAGTATTCAGATTACAAAGTTATAATTTCCCAATATAACCTTTCAGATATTTTCATATCTGATCAATAGTCTTCTGATTAATTCATTATTTATTTTACCTCACGTTAGTCTCATTCCAAACGTCGTAAATTGTTGGTTATCTGTACGAACCCAGTCTTCACTATGAGTCATCCATACATCAATTGTATTAAATAATTTATTTATGACTAACTAAGTAATTCACAGAAACGCATAAACAAACAGTAAATATGGTTACATGAAATGATAGAATGTGCCCTAGTGGGCTGAACCGGGATGGCAGCTTGTTAGACAAAGGGGCAATGGTGGGTCAACTAAGAAGTCCAGAGTTAATTATAACAATTAAAATACTAATCCTTTACACATGAACACTCACTCATTCGGGAACAATTGCAATGAATATATTTTTTATTTTTATTTATTTCACCTTTATTTAACCAGGTAGGCCAGTTGAGAACAAGTTCTCATTTACAATTGCGACCTGGCCAAGATAGAGCAAAGCAGTTCGACACATACAACGACACAGAGTTACACATGGAGTAAAACAAACATACAGTCAATAATACAGTATAAACAAGTCTATATACGATGTGAGCAAATGAGGTGAGATAAGGGAGGTAAAGGCAAAAAAGGCCATGGTGGCAAAGTAAATACAATATAGCAAGTAAAACACTGGAATGGTAGATTTGCAATGGAAGAATGTGCAAAGTAGAAATAAAAATAATGGGGTGCAAAGGAGCAAAATAAATAAATAAAATAAATACAGTAGGGAAAGAGGTAGTTGTTTGGGCTAAATTATAGATGGGCTATGTACAGGTGCAGTAATCTGTGAGCTGCTCTGGCAGTTGGTGCTTAAAGCTAGTGAGATAGATAAGTGTTTCCAGTTTCAGATATTTTTGTAGTTCGTTCCAGTCATTGGCAGCAGAGAACTGGAAGGAGAGGCGGCCAAAGAAATAATTGGTTTTGGGGGTGACTAGAGAGATATACCTGCTGGAGCGTGTGCTACAGGTGGGAGATGCTATGGTGACCAGCGAGCTGAGATAAGGGGGACTTTACCTAGCAGGGTCTTGTAGATGACATGGAGCCAGTGGGTTTGGCGACGAGTATGAAGCGAGGGCCAGCCAACGAGAGCGTACAGGTCGCAATGGTGGGTAGTATATGGGGCTTTGGTGACAAAACTGATTGCACTGTGATAGACTGCATCCAATTTGTTGAGTAGGGTATTGGAGGCTATTTTGTAAATGACATCGCCGAAGTCGAGGATTGGTAGGATGGTCAGTTTTACAAGGGTATGTTTGGCAGCATGAGTGAAGGATGCTTTGTTGCGAAATAGGAAGCCAATTCTAGATTTAACTTTGGATTGGAGATGTTTGATATGGGTCTGGAAGGAGAGTTTACAGTCTAACCAGACACCTAAGTATTTGTAGTTGTCCACATATTCTAAGTCAGAGCCGTCCAGAGTAGTGATGTTGGACAGGCGGGCAGGTTCAGGTAGCGATCGGTTGAAGAGCATACATTTAGTTTTACTTGTATTTAAGAGCAATTGGAGGTCAGGGAAGGAGAGTTGTATGGCATTGAAGCTTGCCTGGAGGGTTGTTAACACAGTGTCCAAAGAAGGGCCAGAAGTATACAGAATGGTGTCGTCTGCGTAGAGGTGGATCAGAGACTCACCAGCAGCAAGAGCGACCTCATTGATGTATACAGAGAAGAGAGTCGGTCCAAGAATTGAACCCTGTGGCACCCCCATAGAGACTGCCAGAGGTCCGGACAGCAGACCCTCCGATTTGACATACTGAACTCTATCAGAGAAGTAGTTGGTGAACCAGGCGAGGCAATCATTTGAGAAACCAAGGCTGTCGAGTCTGCCGATGAGGATGTGGTGATTGACAGAGTCGAAAGCCTTGGCCAGATCAATCAATACGGCTGCACAGTAATGTTTCTTATCGATGGCGGTTAAGATATCGTTTAGGACCTTGAGCGTGGCTGAAGTGCACCCATGACCAGCTCTGAAACCAGATTGCATAGCAGAGAAGGTATGGTGAGATTCGAAATGGTCGGTAATCTGTTTGTTGACTTGGCTTTCGAAGACCTTAGAAAGGCATGGTAGGATAGATATAGGTCTGTAGCAGTTTGGGTCAAGAGTGTCCCCCCCTTTGAAGAGGGGGATGACCGCAGCTGCTTTCCAATCTTTGGGAATCTCAGACGACACGAAAGAGAGGTTGAACAGGCTAGTAATAGGGGTGGCAACAATTTCGGCAGATAATTTTAGAAAGAAAGGGTCCAGATTGTCTATCCCGGCTGATTTGTAGGGGTCCAGATTTTGCAGCTCTTTCAGAACATCAGCTGAACGGATTTGGGAGAAGGAGAAATGGGGAAGGCTTGGGCGAGTTGCTGTGGGGGGTGCAGTGCTGTTGACCGGGGTAGGAGTAGCTAGGTGGAAAGCATGGCCAGCCATAGAAAAATGCTTATTGAAATTCTCAATTATGGTGGATTTATCAGTGGTGACAGTGTTTTCTATCTTCAGTGCAGTGGGCAGCTGGGAGAAGGTGTTCTTATTCTCCATGGACTTTACAGTGTCCCAGAACTTTTTTGAGTTAGTGTTGCAGGAAGCAAATTTCTGCTTGAAAAAGCTAGCCTTAGCTTTACTAACTGCCTGTGTATAATGGTTTCTAGCTTCCCTGAACAGCTGCATATCACGGGGGCTGTTCGATGCTAATGCAGAACGCCATAGGATGTTTTTGTGTTGGTTAAGGGCAGTCAGGTCTGGGGAGAACCAAGGGCTATATCTGTTCCTGGTTCTAAATTTCTTGAATGGGGCATGTTTATTTAAGATGGTTAGGAAGGCATTTTTTTTAAATATCCAGGCATCCTCTACTGACGGGATGAGATCAATATCCTTCCAGGATACCCTGGCCAGGTCGATTAGAAAGGCCTGCTCGCTGAAGTGTTTCAGGGAGCGTTTGACAGTGATGAGTGGAGGTCGTTTGACCGCTGACCCATTACGGATGCAGGCAATGAGGCAGTGATTGCTGAGATCTTGGTTGAAGACAGCAGAGGTGTATTTAGAGGGCAAGTTGGTTAGGATGATATCTATGAGGGTGCCAGTGTTTAAGGCTTTTGGGAGGTACCTGGTAGGTTCATTGATAATTTGTGTGAGATTGAGGGCATCAAGTTTATATTGTAGGATGGCTGGGGTGTTAAGCATGTTCCAGTTTAGGTCACCTAGCAGCACGAGCTCTGAAGATAGATGGGGGGAAATCAGTTCACATATGGTGTCCAGAGCATAGCTGGGGGCAGAGGGTGGTCTATAGCAGGCGGCAACGGTGAGAGACTTGTTTTTAGAGAGGTGGATTTTTAAAAGTAGAAGTTCAAATTGTTTGGGTACAGACCTTGTTAGTAGGACAGAACTCTGCAGGCTATCTTTGCAGTAGATTGCAACACCACCCCCTTTGGTAGTTCTATCTTGTCTGAAAATGTTGTAGTTTGGGATTAAAATGTCAGAAAATTTGGTGGTCTTCCTAAGCCAGGATTCAGACACAGCTAGAACATCCGGGTTGGCAGAGTGTGCTAAAGCAGTGAATAGAACAAACTTAGGGAGGAGGCTTCTAATGTTAACATGCATGAAACCAAGGCTATTACGGTTACAGAAGTTGTCAAAAGCGAGCGCCTGGGGAATAGGAGTGGAGCTAGGCACTGCAGGGCCTGGATTCACCTCTACATCGCCATAGGAACAGAGGAGGAGTAAAGTAAGGGTACGGCCAAAAGCAATAAGAATTGGTCGTCTAGAACGTCTGGAACAGGGAGTAAAAGGAGGTTTCTGGGGGCGATAAAATAGCATCAAGGTATAATGTACAGACAAAGGTATGGTAGGATGTGAATACAGTGGAGGTAAACCTAGGTATTGAGTGATGAAGAGAGAGATATTGTCTCTAGAAACATCATTGAAACCAGGAGATGTCATTGCATGTGTGGGTGGTGGAACTAATAGGTTGGATAAGGTATAGTGAGCAGGACTAGAGGCTCTACAGTGAAATAAGCCAATAAACACTAACCAGAACAGCAATGGACAAGGCATATTGACATTAAGGAGAGGCATGCTTAGTCGAGTGATCAAAAGGGTCCAGTGAGTAGAGAGGTTGGGGGTCACGGCGATTTAGACAGCTAGCCAGGCCATCGGTAGCAAGCTAGCATAGGATGGAGGTCTGTTATTAGCCACCTCTTGCGTTCCGTCAGTAGATTAGTGGGGTTCCGTGTGGTAGAGGGGAGTAATCCAAATCACACAACAGCAAAAAAACAATAGATATAGTTATAGAGGGCCAAGAAGAAGAAAAAAATAAAATAATAATAAAAATTAACAAATAAATTGTCCGATTGTCTATTCAGATAGCAGCCAATGAGACAGCTAATGGTTAGCGGGCCGCAGATGGGCGTTCAGGTAACGTTGCGACGGAGGAGCCAGCCGGATAACTCCTTCGGGTAGATAACGTCGGCAGTCCAGTTGTGAAGGCCCGGTGGGGCTCCGCGTAGGCAGTAAAACGGGTCCGGATAGGTGATATATATTTACGCTCAGTGTGTCGTCTTGATCGCTGGTGAAAAGTTCATTTCTTTTGCAGAATTGTCCGTCTCTCTCCCTCTCTCTCTCGGTTGTGGTTAGAGGGGATTGTTCAGAGTGACATTCGTTATAGAATTGATGTTTCGGTGGTTGTCGTTCTTCGCGTTCAATGATGCCGAATTCCTAGCTGCAGACTAGTAATTAGTATCAAAGACTTGTTCTTATTCTGTCGGTATCGATAGTCTAAGAGTTTAACCACGTGGTATGGTTAAAAAGATTCAGCAATGGTCTGCAACCTTTAGTTCCCCTCCTAATGGAGAAAAACATGGTCTACTGATAATTTCTCAAAGTTGAGTTTTATTCAGAATGGCAGAAGATGGCTGTCCCAGGATGTCTGACCCTAACTGGGCTCAGGGGCAGTCTTCTGATTTAGTTCAAATCAAAAAGGAATTGTATTTTTCTTCATTAAAAAGTCCACAATCATATTACACCATTATACAAACAGTATCATTGTTATGCACGTGAGTGAGGACCCAAAAGCGGTTTAACAAAAACAGAGTCCTTTAATGTCAAAACACAGGTAAGACATAGATCCTCTTCAAATCCACTACGATGGCAAAATAAACAACCCGCAGAGAGGGCGACAAATGAAACATAAAGTCCTTCTGAATATCACAGACGAGTTCCCCTTCTAGCAGCAGAGGAGAATAGCTGGGTTAGAGTCCCCTTCTAGCAGCAGAGGAGAATAGCTGGGTTGTAGAGGACAGAGGTACCTGATCACACGTAGCCTCAGATGAACAGGCAGATTCCGACAGGACAGGACAAGGTTGAAGCAAACAAGACGATAGTTTGGTTCTGGCATGAGAAACTCAAACGAGAATCTGACAAAGACAGAAGCAGGAACAGAGAGATAAATAGAGACCTAATCAGAGGGAAAAAGGGGAACAGGTGGGAAAAGGGTGAACGAGGTAGTTAGAGAAGATGAGGAGCAGCTGGGGGAAGGAGAGGGAGAGAAGGTAACCTAATACGACCAGCAGAGGGAGACGGAGTGAAGAGAAAGAACAGGAACAAGACATAATATGACAATACATGACAATCATCCTCACTCATTCATCTTATACAACAATTAGATGTAAACCTCATAGCTGAGGCTATTATATAAACAGTGTTATGGTAATGTGGCCACACCGTCTCTCTTGAGCTTCCCAAGTTGTTCCAAACGGACCAGTTCGTAGCTGGATTCTTCACTGATCTTTTACAATTTCTCTGGAACGTGAAATATGTTCGTACTTCAAGTTCTGTGAGGTGGAAGGATTTCCTTTGTCTCCATGAAAACTACTCTCTATAACTGTGTGTCCATGAGGCAAGGTTTTCCTTAGGAATTTACGACCTCACTCTGCCCACAGCAGTCTGGTTGAATCTATATAAATCTATATAAATACACACATATACATATACATATATATATATATATATATATATATATATATATATATATATATATATATACATACATACATACAGGTATATGCATGTACATAAACATATATATACATAAACATATATATACATAAATATACTGTATATACATACATATACATAAATATATATATACATACACACTCCGGCGCTGACATTGCTCATCCTAAAATGAATGCATCTTTTAATTCCATTATTTAACTTTTTGGATTGATGTGTATTGTTGTGAATTGTTAGATACTACCGCACTGTTGGTGCTAAGAACACAAGCATTTCGCTACACTTGCAATAACATCTGCTAAATATAGAATATGTACGTGACCAATAACATCTGCTAAATACACTAAATGTACACGACCAATAACATCTGCTAAATACACAATATGTACGCGACCAATAACATCTGCTAAATACACAATATGTACGCGACCAATAACATCTGCTAAATACACAATATGTACGCGACCAATAACATCTGCTAAAGACAGAATATGTACGTGACCAATAACATCTGCTAAATACAGAATAACATCTTATTTGATATGTGTTTGACTCATGTGATAATTCCCAATTCCTGGATCAGAAAGGTCTAAGTTCACACCTGATGATTCACAATATTTTGATGCGTAAACGTTTCTCACCAACGGGCGTGTCATCGTTTAGAGGCCAAATAAGACGCTTCTCATAGATATATTCCTAAATAAACCCTTCTACTATATTATTTATTATTTATCCTAATTAAACTATGTAAAACAGATCCCAGTGATTGTTGTACCCCTCTCCTGATGATTCTCCTGACTGGTGCTCTTTTGCCTTGAACAGAATAAGGTTTAATTTCATTTTCCTGAAGAGAAAATAAAGGTCATTATAAGAGTTTCCATAAACCTCCTTCCCTATTGCCTACTAATACTTAGAATTTCCATAAACCCCTTTCCCTATTACCTCCTCATTATTCATTTCCAAAACCTCTTTACCTATTACCTCTTAATTTTTAGAATTTCCATAATCCTCTCTCCCTATTACCTCATTATTATAGTTTAAATTAACCTCTTTCCCTATTACCTCCTCATTATTAGAGGTTCCATTAACCTCTTTCTGTAACGTCTGCTTCCAACTCGCCCTCTCAAACACATAGATCCCCTGAATGCAGCTCACTCTCCAGATCCCAATCACCTGAATTCTGATCACCTGTTCACACTACCTGTATGTCATTATCACATACTATTAAATTCAGTTCTTTGCACCCCATCATTGTGAGGTATTGTTTGTTTTGTGACACACTTCTATTCGGAGCTCCGTTTTTCCCAGAATTTAATAATCCCGTGTATGATAGTTTTTGCCTGCCTCACTAACAACACCTTTTGCCTATTCCCTGCCTGTACCTTAGCCTATCGGATATCCTGTTATTCACCTATTGACACAACTTCCCCCGGAGTTGGTGCCTCTCCTTCTTCGGGCGGCATTCGGCGGTCGTCGTCACCGGCTTTCTAGCTGCCACCGATCTACGTTTCTTTTTCCATTTGCATTGTCTTTATTGTACACACCTGGTTCCCATTACGTTAGAATTTATTCCCTATTTAACCCTCTAGTTCCGACATGGTGTCATGACGTTGGCCTGGGGGTTAGGTTTATGACAGTCAGAAATACCTCTTCCCCTCTTTTTTCTCTCTCTACCCTACTGAGGTTACATTTGCAAAACCCTTGGTTAACATAGAGATTATGGAAACATCAGAAGGTGGGGGGGGGGGGGAAATGAACTATATTCTGGTAATCCGACCAATTGAACATATGCGGTGGTACTTAATGAATATGATGTCTGTTCGGTTGTCATCTGAGACATTCTCATCAATGATCAGATTACATAAACTCTACCGTGGAAAGTCTACACATCAGAGTTATCGGATTCACATGGAATTGTTGTTCAATTTAAATGTTTGAACATTAAATGATTTGTGATGGGATGAAATGTGTTTTTAGCTTCTAAAATGTGAGATGTGGGTGTTCATAAGATAGGGCTGCTCACTCAGTGACCTGCCCACGTGAAGAGACATAGGTTGTAAACTATGAAACACACCCCTTTTCTCCCTTCCTATATAAAGCCTTGACGACAATATAACCTGCTGTTCCGAGGATATGAGGATGACGGTACTATGTCAGAATGGTTCAGATAATAACTACAGAACGAAGCCAACATCAGCGTAAGCTTTGGTTGCGAATGGTATGAACTTTGAACTCTTATTCACTACAGAAGTGATACCTCCTAGCCGTTGAGTTAGCAACCGCAGCTGCAAACGCAGGTTAGGAAGAAACAGACAGAGTATCCCGTCTACCACTCAACGACGTTGCTACAACGTATCCAATTGACCACCAGAGACATTCTTCAAAGGACTCGGTTTGGCAAAACGACCTTCCATCTACCACCAACCTACTGAAGCGCAGCTCAGAGTAAATATTTATTGCATTTTCCTTTTCCAAATGGGCGGTAATGTAGAATGCATAAGATACTGTATTTATGATAGCACAGCTTCGCCTTTGTTCCTGTCTTCCCGGTCTTTCACTCAAACCCAGCCCCTTTTCCTTTGTGTAACAAGCTGTCATATCTCTTCCTCCCGCTAGGGACGTTCTCCTTTATGATGTAATTTGTAATCAAGTTATGATTTAGTGTATGTGTATGTGTGATTCTATGTGATTAGTTAGGTATTTAGTAAATCAATAATTAAACCCAATTTTGTATTGCTGATTCAAATTGTTAGCCAGGGTTCTTGCAGATAACCAAGAATTTACAACTTTCAGATGAGACTGAATTGAGGTGACGATTGATATCGACTGCAATGGTGACCTAGTAAAATATTACTAGGTCTTTAAGAGTTTATTCGGAAGATATCGCTATAAATATTATTTTGTGGTGCCCGACTCTCTAGTTAATTAGATTTACATGATTAGCTCAATCAGGTAATAGTAATTACGGAGAAATTATTTTATAGAATAGCATGTCATATCACTTAATCCGGCATAGCCAAAGACACGACAATGGTTTTGTGCGTGTTTGTTCTTTGTTTAGTGTTCAAGAATTCTGTGAGCTGGTGTGTATTCCCTGCATGGAAATATGTTGTTTCTTTTAGAGTAAAGTACGTATTTTACTCAGTTCTGTGTCCTGCGCCTGACTCCGTCCTAACCACTGCACATTGACACCTGACAGAAACACGCACCACAAATGGAGTCAGCAGCTGCACCCAGTCCTCCGGTACCAGTGGAGGAACTCTGGGACGGCTGCTGGGTGCCAGGGGTTCCTACTCCAGATGGAGCTCTTACCTGGCGACCGTCCACCCGGCTCCCTCGGGATACCAGAGCGTGTCCGCCCTCATCTCCTGTTTGTCGGGGAAAGAGCTTGAGTGGGCCACCGCTAACTGGGGAAGTATAGACGCAGCGTTGGTCCGCTATGAGGATTTCACCCGCCGCTTCCGGGCGGTCTTCGATCATCCACCTGAGGGGAGAGCAGCGGGGGAACGCTTGTTCCATCTCAGACAGGGGATGAGGAATGCACAGGACTTTGCACTGGACTTCAGGACTCTGGCTGCCAATGCGGGAAGGAATGAGAGGGTCCTGATCGACCATTACCGATGTAGTCTACGTGTGGACGTTCGTCGGGAGCTGGCCTGCAGGGACACCAACCTTACCCTCGACCAGCTGGTGGATTTATCCATCCGGCTGGATAACCTGTTGGCCACCCGCGGATGTCCGGATCGGGGTCCGTCCATTCCATCCCACAGCACCTCCAATCCTACACCTATGGAGCTTGGAGGTGCTGCTCTAAGGGTGACCGGAGGGGGTGCCGTTTCCTGCACCACCTGTGGCCGCAGAGGGAACACTGCTGGTCGGTGCTGGAGAGGTTCCCCAGGGAGTCGAGGCAGCAGGCAGGGCACTGGTGGATCATCCCAGGTGAGTAGGCACCCGACTCACCCAGAGCTCCCTGTTGCGCTCATGTGTGTATGTATAGAATTTCCTGAGTTTTCCCCGCATTCCGGCGCTAGTAGATTCAGGCGCAGCTGGGAACTTTATTGACCATTCATTTGCACTTAGATTAGGGATCCCTATTGTTCCTGTTGATGTGCCCTTCCCTGAACATGCCTTAGATAGTCGTCCTTTAGAGTCAGGCCTGATTAGGGAGGTCACAGCTCCACTATGTATTAAAAGGCAGGAGGGTAATGAGGAGAGAATTAGTCTCTTCCTGATCGATTCCCCTGTGTTTCCTGTGGTGTTGGGGCGTCCCTGGTTGGCCTATCATGACCCCACTATTCCGTGCAAAACAGAGGGCTCTCAAGGGATGGTCACGTCAGTACTCAGGGAGGTGTATAGGTGTTTCCATAGGTCAACTACGGTGGAGAGTCCAAACCAGGTCTCTACCATGCACATCCCCCCTGAATATGCCGATTTGGCTCTCGCCTTCTGTAAAAAGAAGGGGACTAAATTCCCACCCCATCGACAGGGGGATTGTGCGATAAATCTCCTGGTAGACGCAGCACTTCCCAGGAGTCACGTGCATCCTCTGTCACAAGAGGAGACAGGGGCTATGGAAACATATGTCTTCGAATCTCTGGGACAGGGATACATTAGGCCTTCCACTTCACCTGCATCCTCACGTTTCTTTAATGTGAAGAAAAAGGATGGAGGTTTACTCTCATAGCCAGTGTGACTGAGTCATTTTCAACCTGGTGCGTATCCGGGAGGGGGATGAGTGGAAGAAGGCATTTAGTACCACCTCTGGGCACTATGAGTACCTCGTCATGCCGTACGGGTCGATGAATGCTCCATCAGTCTTCCAATCCTTTATAGACGAGATTTTCTGGGACCTGCAAGGGCAGGGTGTGGTGGTGTATATAGATGACATTCTAATATACTCCTCTACACGCGCCGAGCATGTGTCTCTGGTGCGAAAGGTGCTTGGTCGACTGATGGAGCATGACCTGTACGTCAAGTCTGAGAATTGTCTGTTCTTCCAACTGTTTCAGCCATGGGTAATTGGCCGACTCCAACCATGGTAAAGGCGGTGCAGCGGTTCTTAGGGTCTGCCAACTACTACCGGAGGTTTCTCCAGGGCTTTGGTCAGGTAGCGGCTCCCATTACCTCCTTGCTGAAGGGGGGACAGGTGCGACTGCAGTGGTCAGCTGGGGTGGACAGGGCTTTTGGTCACCTGAAGGCTCTGTTTACCTCGGCTCTCGTACTGGCTCATCCTGATCCCTCCTTGGCATTCATAGTAGAGGTGGACGCATGCCCCTCATTCCCTTTTACCTCCTAATTCTTAGAGATTCCATAAACCTCTTTCCCTATTACATCCTCATTATTAGAGATGAATTAATCTTATTTCCATGCTTCCTCCTCATTATTAGCAGATGCTGAAATCCCTTTCCCTATTACCTCATCAGAGTTTCCATAAACCTCTCTCCTTGTTACCTCATAATTATAGTTTCTATAAAACTCTTTCCCTATTACTTCCTCAGTAGTAGAGTTTCCGTAAACCTCTTTCCCTATTACCTCATTATTAGAGTTCACATAATCTTATTTCCCTTCTACCTCCTTTATTTATTTATTTTTTTTATTTCACCTTTATTTAACCAGGTAGGCTAGTTGAGAACAAGTTCTCATTTGCAACTGCGACCTGCCAAGATAAAGCATAGCAGTATGAGCAGACAACACAGAGTTACACATGGAGTAAACAATTAACAAGTCAATAACACAGTAGAAAACAAAGGGGGAGTCTATATACAATGTGTGCAAAAGGCATGAGGTAGGCGAATAATTACAATTTTGCAGATTAACACTGGAGTGATAAATGATCAGATGGTCATGTACAGGTAGAGATATTGGTGTGCAAAAGAGCAGAAAAGTAAATAAATAAAAACAGTATGGGGATGAGGTAGGTGAAAATGGGTGGGCTATTTACCAATAGACTATGTACAGCTGCAGCGATCGGTTAGCTGCTCAGATAGCTGATGTTTGAAGTTGGTGAGGGAGATAAAAGTCTCCAACTTCAGCGATTTTTGCAATTCGTTCCAGTCACAGGCAGCGGAGTACTGGAACGAAAGGCGGCCAAATGAGGTGTTGGCTTTAGGGATGATCAGTGAGATAGACCTGCTGGAGCGCGTGCTACGGGTGGGTGTTGCCATCGTGACCAGTGAGCTGAGATAAGGCGGAGCTTTACCTAGCATGGACTTGTAGATGACCTGGAGCCAGTGGGTCTGGCGACGAATATGTAGCGAGGGCCAGCCGACTAGAGCATACAAGTCGCAGTGGTGGGTGGTATAAGGTGCTTTAGTGACAAAACGGATGGCACTGTGATAGACTGCATCCAGTTTGCTGAGTAGAGTGTTGGAAGCCATTTTGTAGATGACATCGCCGAAGTCGAGGATCGGTAGGATAGTCAGTTTTACTAGGGTAAGCTTGGCGGCGTGAGTGAAGGAGGCTTTGTTGCGGAATAGAAAGCCGACTCTTGATTTGATTTTCGATTGGAGATGTTTGATATGAGTCTGGAAGGAGAGTTTGCAGTCTAGCCAGACACCTAGGTACTTATAGATGTCCACATATTCTAGGTCGGAACCATCCAGGGTAATTATTAGAGTTTCCATAAACCTCTTTCCCATTACCTCATTTTTTGATTTTCAATAAACCCCTTTTCCCCAACATCGCCTCATTTTTAGTTTCCATTAACCTCTTTTCCTGTTACTTTATTTTATTTGTATTTTTATTTCACCTTTATTTAACCAGGTAGGCTAGTTGAGAACAAGTTCTCATTTACAACTGCGACCTGGCCAAGATAAAGCATAGCAGTGTGAACAGACAACACAGAGTTACACATGGAGTAAACAATTAACAAGTCAATAACACAGTAGAAAAAAAAAAAAGAGAGTCTATATACATTGTGTGCAAAAGGCATGAGGCGGTAGGCAAATAATTACAATTTTGCAGATTAACACTGGAGTGATAAATGATCAGATGGTCATGTACAGGTAGAGATACTGGTGTGCAAAAGAGCAGAAAAGCAAATAATTATAAACAGTATGGGGATGAGGTAGGTAAATTGGGTGGGCTATTTACCGATAGACAATGTACAGCTGCAGCGATTGGTTAGCTGCTCAGATAGCAGATGTTTGAAGTTGGTGAGGGAGATAAAAGTCTCCAACTTCAGCGATTTTTGCAATTCGTTCCAGTCACAGGCAGCAGAGAACTGGAACGAAAGGCGGCCAAATGAGGTGTTGGCTTTAGGGATGATCAGTGAGATACACCTGCTGGAGCGCGTGCTACGGGTGGGTGTTGCGATCGTGACCAGTGAACTGAGATAAGGCGGAGCTTTACCTAGCATGGACTTGTAGATGACCTGGAGCCAGTGTGTCTGGCGACGAATATGTAGCGAAGGCCAGCCGACTAGAGCATACAGGTCGCAGTGGTGGGTGGCATAAGGTGTTTTAGTAACAAAACGGATGGCACTGTAATAAACTGCATCCAGTTTGCTGAGTAGAGTATTGGAAGCTATTTTGTAGATGACATCGCCGAAGTCGAGGATCGGTAGGATAGTCAGTTTTACTAGGGTAAGTTTGGCGGTGTGAGTGAAGGAGGCTTTGTTGCGGAATAGAAAGCCGACTCTAGATTTGATTTTAGATTGGAGATGTTTGATATGAGTCTGGAAGGAGAGTTTACAGTCTAGCCACACACCTAGGTACTTATAGATGTCCACATATTATAGGTCGGAACCATCCTGGGTGGTGATGCTAGTCGGGCGTGCGTGTGCAGGCAGCGAACGGTTGAAAAGCATGCATTTGGTTTTACTAGCGTTAAAGAGCAGTTGGAGGCCACGGAAGGAGTGTTGTATGGCTTTGAAGCTCGTTTGGAGGTTAGATAGCGCAGTGTCCAAGGAAGGGCCGGAGGTATACAGAATGGTGTCATCTGCGTAGAGGTGGATCAGGGAATCACCCTCAGCAAGAGCAACATCATTGATATATACAGAGAAAAGAGTCGGCCCGAGAATTGAACCCTGTGGCACCCCCATAGATACTGCCAGAGGACCGGACAACATGCCCTCCGATTTGACACACTGAACTCTGTCTGCAAAGTAGTTGGTGAACCAGGCAAGGCAGTCATTAGAAAAACCGAGGCTACTGAGTCTGCCGATAAGAATATGGTGATTGACAGAGTCGAAAGCCTTGGCCAGGTCCATGAAGACGGCTGCACAGTACTGTCTTTTATCGATGGCGGTTATGATATTGTTTAGTACCTTGAGCGTGGCTGAGGTGCACCCGTGACCGGCTCGGAATCCAGATTGCACAGCGGAGAAGGTATGGAGGGATTCGAGATGGTCAGTGATCTGTTTGTTGACTTGGCTTTCGAAGACCTTAGATAGGCAGGGCAGGATGGATATAGGTCTGTAACAGTTTGGGTCCAGGGTGTCTCCCCCTTTGAAGAGGGGGATGACTGTGGCAGTTTTCCAATCCTTGGGGATCTCAGACGATATGAATGAGAGGTTGAACAGGCTAGTAATAGGGGTTGTGACAATGGCGACGGATAGTTTCAGAAATAGAGGGTCCAGATTGTCAAGCCCGGCTGATTTGTACGGGTCCAGGTTTTGCAGCTCTTTCAGAACATCTGCTATCTGGATTTGGCTAAAGGAGAACCTGGAGAGGCTTGGGCTGCGGGGGGGGGGGGGGGGGGGGGGGGGGGGGGGGCGGAGCTGTTGGCCGAGGTTGGAGTAGCCAGGAGGAAGGCATGGCCAGCTGTTGAGAAATGCTTGTTGAAGTTTTCGATAATCACGGATTTATCGGTGGTGACCGTGTTACCTAGCCTCAGTGCAGTGGGCAGCTGGGAGGAGGTGCTCTTGTTCTCCATGGACTTTACAGTGTCCCAGAACTTTTTTGGAGTTAGAGCTACAGGATGCACATTTCTGCCTGAAGAAGCTGGCCTTGGCTTTCCTGACTGACTGCATGTATTGGTTCCTGACTTCCCTGAACAGTTGCATATCGCGGGGACTATTCGATGCTATTGCAGTCCGCCACAGGATGGTTTTGTGCTGGTCGAGGGCAGTCAGGTCTGGAGTGAACCAAGGGCTATATCTGTTCTTAGTTCTCCATTTTTTGAACGGAACATGCTTATCTAAAATGGTGAGGAAGTTACTTTTAAAGAATGACCAGGCATCCTCAACTGCCGGGATGAGGTCAATATCCTTCCAGGATACCCGGGCCAGGTCGATTACAAAGGCCTGCTAGCAGAAGTGTTTTAGGGAGCGTTCGACAGTGATGAGGGGTGGTTGTTTGACTGCGGATCCATAGCGGATACAGGCAATGAGGCAGTGATCGCTGAGATCCTGGTTGAAGACAGTGGAGGTGGATTATGAGGCCAATTGGTCAGGATGACGTCTACGAGGGTGCCCTTGTTGACAGATTTAGGGTTGTACCTGGTGGGTTCCTTGATGATTTGTGTGAGATTGAGGGCATCTAGCTTAGATTGTAGGACTGCCGAGGTGTTAAGCATATCCCAGTTTAGGTCACCTAACAGAACAAACTCTGAAGCTAGATGGGGGCGATCAATTCACAAATGGTGTCCAGGGCACAGCTGGGAGCTGAGGGGGGTCGGTAGCAGGCGGCAACAGTGAGAGACTTATTTCTGGAGAGAGTAATTTTTAAAATGAGTAGTTCGAACTGTTTGGGTATGGACCTGGAAAATATGACATTACTTTGCAGGCTATCTCTGCAGTAGACTGCAACTCCTCCCCCTTTGGCAGTTCTATCTTGACGGAAAATGTTATAGTTGGGTATGGAAATCTCAGAATTTTTGGTGGCCTTCCTAAGCCAGGATTCAGACACGGCAAGGACATCAGGGTTAGCAGAGTGTGCTAAAGCAGTGAGTAAAACAAACTTAGGGAGGAGGCTTCTGATGTTAACATGCATGAAACTAAGGCTGTTTCGATCACAGAAGTCAACAAATGAGGGTGCCTGGGGACGTGCAGGGCCTGGGTTTACCTCCACATGACCCGCGGAACAGAGGAGTAGTATGAGGGTGTGGCTAAAGGCTATCAAAACTGGTCGCCTAGAGCGTTGGGGACAAAGAATAAAAGGAGCAGATTTCTGGGCAGGGTAGAATATATTCAGGGCATAATGCGCAGACAAGGGTATGGTGGGGTGCGGGTACAGTGGAGGTAAGCCTAGGCACTGGGTGATGATAAGAGAGGTTGTATCTCTGGACATGCTGGTTGTAATGGGTGAGGTCACTGCATGTGTGGGAGGTGGGATAAAGGAGGTATCAGAGGTATGAAGAGTGGAACTAGGGTCTCCATTGTAAACTAAAACAATGATAACTAAGCTGTACAACAGTATACAAGGCATATTGACATTTGAGAGAGACATACAGCGAGTCATACAGTAATCGCAGGCGTTGATTGGGAGAGCTAGAAAAAACAGCAGGTGAGACAACAACAGCTAATCAGCTAGCACAACAACAGCAGGTAAAATGGTGTTGACTAAGCAGAGAGGGTCGGATTAACTACACACAGATCCTGAGTGCGGCTGGGGCCGACAGATACAAACATAAACAAACAGAATGGAGTACCGTGATTAATGGACAGTCCAGCAGGCATCAGCTATGTAGCCAAGTGATCACAGTGTCCAGCAGGCATCAGTTATTTAGCCAAGTTTACAGCAAGGATCCGGTGGAGTATTGGGCTCTAGCCGTGTATGAGTGTAGTTCGGGTGAACAGCTGAGTAGCCCGGGAAGTGGGCCTTAGGGATAGCTTCGGTACTGCGTGCAAGCTAGCTGTGAAGATCAGAAGTAGTGGTCCAGGGATTACGGCAGGAATCCTGCGTTGTTATGGAGAGACAGTTATCCAGGCAAAAAAAAACTGGATGGCTGTGCAAAAGGTAAAAGCCGCTAGCAGTGGCTAACAATGACTAAATAGCTTGTAGCTAGTTAGCTGGTTAGCTTCTGGAGGTTCTTGAATGTGTTCTAAAAATTTAAAATAATAGCGATTCCGTATCACATTGGGTGAGGCAGGTTATCGGAAGGTATAATCCAATTAAAAATCGAAAAGAGATTGAAAATAAATATGGGTCCGGTGAGTGGTTGGGCTAGCTGGGGACACGGCGATTCAGACAGTTAGCAGGCCTGTGCTAACAACCTAACAGTTAGTAGGCCGGGGCTAAACAAGCTAGCAGTTAGCAGACCGGGGCTAAACAAGCTAGCGGTTAGTAGACCGGGGCAGGCTAGCAGTTACCATGCCGAATTAGCAAGCAAGCAGATAGCAAGGGCTAGAATGTTAGCCTTTGGGGGACGTCGCGATGGGGTTAAGTCTGTTTATGCCTCTTCATGCTGTGACATCGATAGACCGGTCGTGGGTCCGGATATTGTAGCCCAGGAGTATGCTTCGGTGGTAGCACAGGAGCTCTGGCGGGCTAGCTTCAAGCTAAGTGGATGGAAACGCTAGCCAGGAGTAGTCATCCGGGGTTGCGGTTAGCTAGTTGTGAAGATCCAGATGAAAATGTTCCGTTTGCGGTGGGAATCCGGGGATAAAAATAATAGGTCCATTATGCTCTGGTTAGAGTCGCGTTGTTCGAACTGGCGAGAGCTTTCTGAGCTAAAGGTTAGCTGATGACCACTAGCAATGGTTTGCTGACTGATAGCTGGTAGTTAGCTGGCTAGCTTCAGTTGAGGGGTTCTAGATCCGAAGTAAATATAAATACTTTAGAAGAAAAAAAAGCAGATCCACGCTACATTGGGTGAGGAAGGTTGCAGGAGAGTATTTAGATGTTGAGGTTTAGCAAAATATTTTAAAAGATATGGGAAGAAAAATGTGTAAAAACGATATATACAAGGTACACGACAGGACAAGACGTCTGACTGCTACGCCATCTTGAGTACCTCCTCATTATTACAGTATAATAAACTTCAAACCCTATTTCCTCCTCATTATTAGAAATAATGAAATTACCTTATTAATAGAGATTCCATAAACCTCTCTCCCTATTTCCTCCACATGAATAGAGCATCCATCAAGCTCTCTCCCTATTACCTCCTCATTATTGGAGATTTCATAAACTTATTTCTCTACTACCTCCTGTTTGTTAGGGGTTTCATAAACCACTTTCCCTATTACCTCATTAGAGTTTCCGTAAACCTCTTTCCCTATTATCTCATCATTATACGTTTCCATATGTAACGGATGTGAAACGGCTAGCTTAGTTAGCAATGGTGCGCGCTAAATAGAGTTTCAATCGGTGACGTCACTTTCTCTGAGACCTTGAAGTAGTAGTTCCCCTTGCTCTGCAAGGGCTGCGGCGGGGACGGTCTAAAGTTATACTGTTACACATGAACATATTTCCCTACTACCTCTTCATTATTAGTTTCCATAAACCTCTTTCCCTATTACCACCTCATTATTGGAGTTCCATAAACCTCTTTCCCTGTTACCTCCTCATTATTAGTTTACATTCAGTTTTTATACTATTACGTACTCAATTGGAGTTTGCATAAACTTCTTTCCTTACTTCTTCTTCAATGTTAGGTGTTTCAAAAACCTCTTTCCCTATTACCACCTAATTATTAGAGTTCCACAAACCTCTTTCCTTTTTACCTCATTAGTAGTTTCCATATACTTCCATATACTTATTTCCTTATTACCTCATTATTAGTGGTTCCATAAACCTCTTTCCCTATTGTATCCTCATAAGAGTTTCCATAAATCTCTTTCCCTAGTACCTCCTCATTTCATAAACCTCTTTCCTTATTACCACCTCATTTTTTGAGAGTTTCCATTATCCTCTCTACCAATTACCTGGTGAAAGCAGTAAAATTAGATTTAAAAAAATAGATTAATTAAAAAACACCTTATGGAACAGTGGGGACTGTAAAGCAATGCAAACATAGGCACAGACGCATGCATAGAGCCAGTGCAAGAGAGTCAGTGCAAAAATGTTAAGATAAATAAATGAATAATAAAACAGGTAAATAGTCCTGGTAGCTATTTTATTAACTGTTCAGCGGTCTTCTGGCTTTGGGTAGAAGCCTTTTGGTCCCAGAATTGACTCTCC
This sequence comes from Oncorhynchus mykiss, assembly GCF_057628025.1. Lineage (NCBI taxonomy): Eukaryota > Metazoa > Chordata > Actinopteri > Salmoniformes > Salmonidae > Oncorhynchus > Oncorhynchus mykiss. Next base: position 301,131 of record NC_143026.1, on the reverse strand, counting down.
AGTACCGCTTGCCGTGCGCTAGCAGAGAGAACAGTCTATGATTCGGGTGGCTGGAGTTTGTCAGTTTTTAGGGCCTTCCTAAGACACCGCCTGGTATAGAGCTCCTGGGTTGCAGAGAGCTTGGCCCCAGTGATGTACTTGGCCATACAAATTACCCTCTGTAGCGCCTTGAGGTCGGATGCCGAGCAGTTGCCATACCAAGCTTTTTAAGGATCATGCCAAATCTTTTCAGCCTCCTGAAGGGGAAGAGGCATTGTTGTGCCCACTTCACGACTTCCTTGGTGTGTCTGGACTATGATAGGTCCTTAGTGATGTGGACGCAGAGAAACTTGAAGTTCTCGACCCGCTCCACTACAGCCCCAGCGATGTGAATAGGGGCGTGTTCGGCCATCCATTTCCTGTAGTCCACAAATAACTAATTTGTCTTGACCAGGTAGAGGGAGAGGTTGTTGTCCTAGCACCCCACTGCCAGGCCTCTGACCTCCTTCCCATAGGATGTCTCATCTCATCAGTAATGTAATGTTTTTGGAGAGGGAGGCAGTGTCAGTATAATTAAAGTTCAGAACCCCCTGCTCTTAATGAGCTCCTTAGTTATTCAGTATGTTAGCGTTAAATACTCAGGGGGAAGCCCTTTAAAGCCTACCTCGTTACTTTATAACCATCCACCTCTTCCTCAACCCCCTCATTACCATATTACCATCCAGCTCCTCCTCAATCTCCTAATTAACATATTACCATCCAGCTACACCTCAACCCCCCCGTTACTATATTACCATCCAGCTACTCCTCAACCCCCCGTTACCATATTACCATCCAGCTACTCCTCAACCCCCTCATTACCATATATCCATCCAGCTCCTCCTCAACCCCCTCATTACCATATTACCATCCAGCTCCTCCTCAACCCTTTTATTACCAGATATCCATCCAGCTCCTCCTCAGCCCCCTCATTACCATATATCCATCCAGCTCCTCCTCTACCCACAAGGTGAGAGCGGCGCTAAGCAACGCAACTTACCGGATAATTATTACCTTCATATGGAAATGCCCTCAGTCCCGCTTAAAGTGTACTTTTCTTATTAAATTAATTAAAACAATCAATGAAGTTTAAATTAGTCTAGAGTAAAAAAATATATATTTTTGTGCTTTAATAATTAGAAGGCAGTAATGCAACACACAATCATCAATGAACTTTAAATTAGTCTGTAGAAGAAAAAAAATCTATTTTTGTGGTTTAATAATTAGCAGGCGGTAATGCAGCGGTATTAATTGCATTTAGTCTCCAGCCTCAGGAGACAGAGAGGACATTGGGCCATCTTGTCGCCTCCTGAAATAGAGAGAACCATGAATTTGAGAAAAAATGTAATCCACTCTTTAGCACTAAATATCCCTTGGGAGTGAGAGAAGCCTTAATTAGCCCCTCACTGTGTTCCTCTCAATGTGTTCCTCTCACTGTGCTGAGAAGGATGGAAATGCAGCACAGCAATTATTAAACCTAACAGTTTTTATAACACAGACCACACCATGTGATGAGGGTGGTGGTAATGGTGCAGATGAGATGGGCGGTGGTGATGGTAGTTATAAGGTGGTGATGGTTGTGATGGTAGTTATGGGGTGGTGCTGGTAGATATGGGGTGGTGATGATGGTAGTGCTGATGGTAGCTATGGGGTGGTGATGGTAGTTATGGGGGTCATGATGGTAGTTAAAGTGATGATGGTAGTTATGGGGTGATGATGGTAGTTATGGGGTGGTGGTGATGGTAGTTATGGGGTGGTGATGGTAGATATGCGGTGGCGATGGTTGTGATGGTAGTTATGGGGTGGTGATGATGGTAGTGATGATGGTAGCTATGGGGTGGTGATGGTAGTTATGGGGTGGTGGTGATGGTAGTTATGGGGTGGTGGTGATGGTAGTTATGGGGTGGTGGTGATGGTAGTTATGGGGTGGTGGTGGTTTTATGGGGTGGTGATGATAGTTATGGGGTGCTCATGGTAGTTATGGGGTGATGATGGTAGTTATGGGGTGGTGGTGATGGTAGTTATGGGGCGGTGATGGTAGATATGCGGTGGCGATGGTTGTGCTGGTAGTTATGGGGTGGTGATGATGGTAGTGATGATGGTAGCTATGGGGTGGTGATGGTAGTTATGGGGGTGATGATGGTAGTTATGGGGTGGTGGTGATGGTAGTTATGGGGTGGTGGTGATGGTAGTTAAAGTGATGATGGTAGTTATGGGGTGGTCGTGATGGTAGTTATGGGGTGGTGATGGTATTATGGGGTTGGTGATGGTAGTTATGGGGTGATGATGGTAGTTATGGTGTGATAATGGTAGTTATGGGGTGGTGGTGATGGTAGTTATGGGGTGGTGGTGATGGTAGTTATGGGGTGGTGGTGATGGTAGTTATGGGGTGGTGGTGATGGTAGTTATGGGGTGGTGATGATGGTAGTGATGATGGTAGCTATGGGGTGGTGATGGTAGCTATGGGGTGGTGATGGTAGTTATGGGGGTGATGATGGTAGTTATGGGGTGGTGGTGATGGTAGTTATGGGGTGGTGGTGATGGTAGTTAAAGTGATGATGGTAGTTATGGGGTGGTCGTGATGGTAGTTATGGGGTGGTGATGGTATTATGGGGTTGGTGATGGTAGTTATGGGGTGATGATGGTAGTTATGGTGTGATAATGGTAGTTATGGGGTGGTGGTGATGGTAGTTATGGGGTGGTGGTGATGGTAGTTATGGGGTGGTGGTGATGGTAGTTATGGGGTGGTGGTGATGGTAGTTATGGGGTGGTGATGGTAGTTATGGAGTGGTGATGGTAGTTATGGGGTGGTGATGGTAGTTATGGGGTGGTAAGGGTAGTTATGGGGTGGTAAGGGTAGTTATGGGGTGGTAAGGGTAGTTATGGGGTGGTGGTGATGGTAGTTATGGGGTGATGATGGTAGTTATGGGGTGGTGATGATGGTAGTTATGGGGTGGTGATGGTAGTTATGGGGTGGTGGTGATGGTAGTTATGGGGTGGTGGTGGTTTTATGGTGTGGTGATGATAGTTATGGGGTGCTCATGGTAGTTATGGGGTGGTGATGGTATTTATGGGGTGGTGATGGTAGTTATGAGGTGGTGGTGGTGGTGATGGTGGTGATGGTAGTTATGGGGTGGTGATGGTAGATATGAGGTGGTGGTGGTGGTGGTGATGGTAGTTATGGGGTGGCGATGGTAGTTATGGGGTGGTGGTGGTGATGGTAGTGTTAGGATGGCCGTGGTAGTTAAGGGGTGGTGGTGGTGGTGGTGGTGGTGGTAGTTATGGTGTGATGATGGTAGTTATGGGGTGGTGGTGCTGGAAGTTATGGGGTATTGATGGTAGTTATGGGGTGGTGATGGTAGTTATGGGGTGGTGATGATAGTTATGGGGTGGTGATGGTAGTTATGGGATGGTGATGGTAGTTATGGGGTTGTGATGGTGGTAGTTATGGAGTGGTGATGGGAGTTGTGGGGTGGTGGTGATGGTAGTTATGGTGTGGTGATAGTATTATGGGGTTGGTGATGGTAGTTATGGGGTGGTGATGGTAGTTATGGGGTGGTGATGGTACTTATGGGGTTGTGATGGTGGTAGTTTTGGAGTGGTGATGGGAGTTGTGGGGTGGTGATGATGGTAGTTATGGTGTGGTGATAACGGTGGTGGTGGTGATGGTAGTTATGGGGTGGTGATGGTAGTTATGGGGTGGTGGTGGTGGTGGTGGTGATGGTGGTTATAGGGTGGCCATGGTGGATAAGGGGTGGTGGTGGTGGTGATGGTAGTTATGGGGTGATGATGGTGGTGATGGTAGTTATGGGTTGGTGGTGATGGAAGTTATGGGGTATTGATGGTAGTTATGGGGTGGTGATGATAGTTATGGGGTGGTGATGATAGTTATGGCGTGGTGATGGTAGTTATGGGGGTGGTGATGATGGTAGTTATGGTGTGGTGATGGTAGTTATGGGGTGTTGATGATGGTAGTTATGGTGTGGTGATGGTAGTTATGGGGTGGTGATGGTAGTTATGGTGTGGTGATGGTAGTTATGGGGTGGTGATGGTAGTTATGGGGTGGTGATGTTGGTGATGATGGTAGTTTAGGGGTGGTGGTGATGGTATTTGTGGGGTGGTGATGATGGTGGTGATGGTAGTTATGGGGTGGTGATGGTTGTTGTGGGGTGCTGATGGTTGTTATGGGGTGGTAATGGTAGTTATGGGGTGATGATGGTAGTTATGTGTCGGTGATGGTAGTTATGGGGTGGTGATGGTTGTTATAGGGGTGTGGTGATGGTTATGTTGTGGTGATTGTAGTTATGGTGTGGTGGTGGTGGTGATGGTGATGGTAGTTATGGGGTGGTGATGGTAGTTATGGGGGGGTCATGGTCATGATGGTGGGTGTGATGTTTTTTTATGGGGTGGAGATTGTGGTTATGGGGTTATGGTGATGATGGGATTTATTGGGTGATGATGGTTGTGATGGTAGTTATGTGGTGGTGATGGTATTTATGGGGTGGTGATGGTGATGATGGTAGTTATGGGGGGTGATGATGATAGTCATGGGGTGGTGGTGATGGTGGTTTTGGGGTGGTGGTGGTGGTTATGTGTTAGTGAGAATGGTCGTTATGGGGTGTTGATGATGGTTATGGGGTGGTGGTGATGGAAGATATGAGGTGGTGATGGTAGATATGGGGTGGTGATGATGGTTATGGGGTGGTGGTGATGGTTATGGGGTGGTGGTGATGGTTATGGGGTGGTGGTGATGGTTATGGGGTGGTGGTGATGGTAGATATGGGGTGGTGATGGTGATGATTTTGGTGATGGTAGTTATGGGGTGGTCATGGTAATTGTGGGGTGGTGATGATGGTAGTTATGGGATGGTGATAATGGTTGTTATGGGGTGGTGGTGATGATAGTAATGGGGTTGTGATGGTGGTGATGGTGGTTACGGGGTAGTGAGAATGGTAGTTATGGGGTGGGGATGGTCGTTATGGGGTGGTGTTGGTAGTCATGGGGTGGTGATGATGGTAGTTATGGGGTGGTGGTGGTGGTGGTGGTGATGGTGATGGTAGTTATGGGGTGATGATGGTGTTGATGGTAGTTATGGGGTGGTGATGGTAGTTATGGGGTGGTGGTGGTGGTGGTGGTGATGGTGGTTATAGGGTGGCCATGGTGGATAAGGGGTGGTGGTGGTGGTGATGGTAGTTATGGGGTGGTGGTGATGGAAGTTATGGGGTATTGATGGTAGTTATGGGGTGGTGGTGGTGGTGGTGGTGATGGTGGTTATAGGGTGGCCATGGTGGATAAGGGGTGATGGTGGTGGTGATGGTAGTTATGGGGTGGTGGTGATGGAAGTTATGGGGTATTGATGGTAGTTATGGGGTGGTGATGATAGTTATGGGGTGGTGATGATAGTTATGGCGTGGTGATGGTAGTTATGGGGGTGGTGATGATGGTAGTTATGGTGTGGTGATGGTAGTTATGGGTTGTTGATGATTGTAGTTATGGTGTGGTGATGGTAGTTATGGGGTGGTGATGGTAGTTATGGTGTGGTGATGGTAGTTATGGGGTGGTGATGGTAGTTATGGGGTGGTGATGTTGGTGATGATGGTAGTTTAGGGGTGGTGATGGTGGTGGTGATGGTATTTGTGGGGTGGTGATGATGGTGGTGATGGTAGTTATGGGGTGGTGATGGTTGTTGTGGGGTGCTGATGGTTGTTATGGGGTGGTAATGGTAGTTATGGGGTGATGATGGTAGTTATGTGTCGGTGATGGTAGTTATGGGGTGGTGATGGTTGTTATAGGGTTGTGGTGATGGTTATGTTGTGGTGATTGTAGTTATGGTGTGGTGGTGGTGGTGATGGTGATGGTAGTTATGGGGTGGTGATGGTAGTTATGGGGGGGTCATGGTCATGATGGTGGGTGTGATGTTTTTTTATGGGGTGGAGATTGTGGTTATGGGGTTATGGTGATGATGGGATTTATTGGGTGATGATGGTTGTGATGGTAGTTATGTGGTGGTGATGGTATTTATGGGGTGGTGATGGTGATGATGGTAGTTATGGGGGGTGATGATGATAGTCATGGGGTGGTGGTGATGGTGGTTTTGGGGTGGTGATGGTGGTTATGTGTTAGTGAGAATGGTCGTTATGGGGTGTTGATGATGGTTATGGGGTGGTGGTGATGGAAGATATGGGGTGGTGATGGTAGATATGGGGTGGTGATGATGGTTTTGGGGTGGTGGTGATGGTTATGGGGTGGTGGTGATGGTTATGGGGTGGTGGTGATGGTTATGGGGTGGTGGTGATGGTTATGGGGTGGTGGTGATGGTAGATATGGGGTGGTGATGGTGATGATTTTGGTGATGGTAGTTATGGGGTGGTCATGGTAATTGTGGGGTGGTGATGATGGTAGTTATGGGATGGTGATAATGGTTGTTATGTGGTGGGGATGGTCGTTATGGGGTGGTGTTGGTAGTTATGGGGTGGTGATGGTGATGGTGATGGTAGTTATGGGGTGATGATGGTGTTGATGGTAGTTATGGGGTGGTGATGGTAGTTATAGGGTTGTGACGGTAGTTATGGGGTGGTGGTGGTGATGGTAGTTTAGGGATGGTGATGATGGTGGTGATGGTAGTTATGGGGTGGTGATGGTAGTAATGGGGTGGTGATGGTGGTTGTGATTGTACTTATGGGGTGGTGGAGGTGGTGATGGTAGTTATGGGGTAGTGGTGGTGGTGGTGATGGTAGTTATGGGGTGATGATGGTAGTTATGGTGTGGTGATGGTAGTTATGGGGTGGTGGGAATGGTAGTTATTGGGTGGTGATGGTGGTTAAGGGGTGATGATGGTGATGGTAGTTATGGGGTGGTGATGATAGTTATGGGTTGGTGATGATGGTAGTTATGGGGTGGTGATAATGGTTGTGATGGTTGTGATGGTAGTTATGGGGTGGTGATGGTATTTATGGGGTGGTGATGATGGTAGTTATTGGGGGTGATGATGATAGTCATGGGGTGGTGGTGATGGTGGTTATGGGGTGGTGATGATGGTTAAGGGGTGGTGGTGATGGTAGATATGGGGTGGTGATGATGGTGATGATTTTGGTGATGGTAGTTATGGGGTGGTCATGGTAATTGTGGAGTGGTGATGATGGTAGTTATTGGATGGTGATAATGGTTGTTATGGGGTGGTGGTGATGGTAGTAATGGGGTTGTGTTGGTGGTGATGGTGGTTACGGGGTAGTGAGAATGGTAGTTATGGGGTGGGGATGGTCGTTATGGGGTGGTGTTGGTAGTTTTGGGTTGGTGATGGTGGTGGTGATTGTACTTATGGGGTGGTGGTGGTGGTTATGGGGTGATGATGGTGTTGATGGTAGTTATGGGGTGGTGATGGTAGTTATAGGGTTTTGACGGTAGTTATGGGGTGGTGGTGGTGATGGTAGTTTAGGGATGGTGATGATGGTGGTGATGGTAGTAATGGGGTGGTGATGGTGGTTGTGATTGTACTTATGGGGTGGGGGTGATGGTTGTTATGGGGTGGTGGAGGTGGTGATGGTAGTTATGGGGTAGTGGTGGTAGTGGTGATGGTAGTTATGGGGTGGTGGTGGTAGTTATGGGGTGGTGATGGTAGTTATGGCGTGGTGATGGTAGTTATAGGGTAGTGACGGTAGTTATGGGGTGGTGGTGGTGATGGTAGTTTAGGGATGGTGATGATGGTGGTGTTGGTAGTTGTGGGGTGGTGATGATGGTATTATGGGGTTGGTGAAGGTACTTATGGGGTGGTGATTGTATTAATGGGGTGGTGAAGGTAGTTATGGGGTGGTGATGGTAGTTATGGGGTTCTGATGGTAGTTATGGGGTGGTGATGGTAGTTATGGGTTAGTGACGGTAGTTATGGGGTGGTGGTTGTGATGGTAGTTTAGGGGTGGTGAAGATGGTGGTGATGATAGTTGTGGGGTGGTGATGATGGTATTATGGGGTTGGTGATGGTAGTTATTGGGTGGTTTTGGTAGTAATGGGGTATTGGTGGTAGTTATGGGGTGGTGGTGGTGGTGGTGGGGATGGTAGTTATAGGGTGGTGATGGTGGTGATGGTGGTGTTTGTGGTTATGATGGTAGCTATGGGGTGGTGATGGTAGTTATGGGATGGGGATGATGGTAGTTATGGGGTGGTGATGGTAGCTATGGGATGGTGATGATGGTGGTGATGGTAATTATGGGGTTGGTGATGGTAGTTATGGGGTGGTCATGGTAATTGTGGGGTGGTGATGATGGTAGTTATGGGATGGTGATAATGGTTGTTATGGGGTGGTGGTGATGGTAGTAATGGGGTTGTGATGGTGGTGATGGTGGTTACGGGGTAGTGAGAATGGTAGTTATGGGGTGGTAATGGTCGTTATGGGGTGATGGTTGTTATGGGGTGGTGGTGGTGGTGATGGTAGTTATGGGGTGGTGGTGGTGGTGATGGTAGTTATGGGGTGGTGGTGGTGGTGGTGGTGGTGGTGGTGGTGATGGTGATGGTAGTTATGGGGTGATGATGGTGTTGATGGTAGTTATGGGGTGGTGATGGTAGTTATGGGGTGGTGATGGTAGTTATGGCGTGGTGATGGTAGTTGTAGGGTTGTGACGGTAGTTATGGGGTGGTGGTGGTGATGGTAGTTTAGGGATGGTGATGATTGTGGTGATGGTAGTTATGGGGTGGTGATGGTAGTAATGGGGTGGTGATGGTGGTGATGGTGGTTACGGGGTAGTGAGAATGGTAGTTATGGGGTGGGGATGGTCGTTATGGGGTGGTGTTGGTAGTTTTGGGTTGGTGATGGTGGTGGTGATTGTACTTATGGGGTGGTGGTGGTGGTTATGGGGTGATGATGGTGTTGATGGTAGTTATGGGGTGGTGATGGTAGTTATAGGGTTTTGACGGTAGTTATGGGGTGGTGGTGGTGATGGTAGTTTAGGGATGGTGATGATGGTGGTGATGGTAGTAATGGGGTGGTGATGGTGGTTGTGATTGTACTTATGGGGTGGGGGTGATGGTTGTTATGGGGTGGTGGAGGTGGTGATGGTAGTTATGGGGTAGTGGTGGTAGTGGTGATGGTAGTTATGGGGTGGTGGTGGTAGTTATGGGGTGGTGATGGTAGTTATGGCGTGGTGATGGTAGTTATAGGGTAGTGACGGTAGTTATGGGGTGGTGGTGGTGATGGTAGTTTAGGGATGGTGATGATGGTGGTGTTGGTAGTTGTGGGGTGGTGATGATGGTATTATGGGGTTGGTGAAGGTACTTATGGGGTGGTGATTGTATTAATGGGGTGGTGAAGGTAGTTATGGGGTGGTGATGGTAGTTATGGGGTTCTGATGGTAGTTAATGGGTGGTGATGGTAGTTATGGGGTAGTGAAGGTAGTTATGGGGTGGTGGTTGTGATGGTAGTTTAGGGGTGGTGAAGATGGTGGTGATGATAGTTGTGGGGTGGTGATGATGGTATTATGGGGTTGGTGATGGTAGTTATGGGGTGGTTTTGGTAGTAATGGGGTATTGGTGGTAGTTATGGGGTGGTGGTGGTGGTGGGGATGGTAGTTATAGGGTGGTGATGGTGGTGATGGTGGTGTTTGTGGTTATGATGGTAGCTATGGGGTGGTGATGGTAGTTATGGGATGGGGATGATGGTAGTTATGGGGTGGTGATGGTAGCTATGGGATGGTGATGATGGTGGTGATGGTAATTATGGGGTTGGTGATGGTAGTTATGGGGTGGTCATGGTAATTGTGGGGTGGTGATGATGGTAGTTATGGGATGGTGATAATGGTTGTTATGGGGTGGTGGTGATGGTAGTAATGGGGTTGTGATGGTGGTGATGGTGGTTACGGGGTAGTGAGAATGGTAGTTATGGGGTGGTAATGGTCGTTATGGGGTGATGGTTGTTATGGGGTGGTGGTGGTGGTGATGGTAGTTATGGGGTGGTGGTGGTGGTGATGGTAGTTATGGGGTGGTGGTGGTGGTGGTGGTGGTGGTGATGGTGATGGTAGTTATGGGGTGATGATGGTGGTGATGGTTGTTATGGGGTGGTGGTGGTGGTGATGGTAGTTATGGGGTGGTGGTGGTGGTGATGGTAGTTATGGGGTGGTGGTGGTGGTGGTGGTGGTGGTGGTGATGGTGATGGTAGTTATGGGGTGATGATGGTGTTGATGGTAGTTATGGGGTGGTGATGGTAGTTATGGGGTGGTGATGGTGGTCATAATTGTACTTATGGGGTGGGGGTGATGGTTGTTATGGGGTGGTGGTGGTGGTGGTGGTGATGGTAATTATGGGGTAGTGGTGGTGATGGTAGTTATGGGGTGATGATGGTGTTGATGGTAGTTATGGGGTAGTGGTGATGGAAGTTATGGGGTATTGATGGTAGTTATGGGTTGGTGATGGTAGTTATGGCGTGGTGATGATAGTTTTGGGGTAGTGACGGTAGTTATGGTGTGGTGATGGTAGTTTAGGGGTGGTGATGATGGTGGTGATGGTAGTTTTGGGGTAGTGGTGGTGGTGATGGTAGTTATGGGGTATTGATGGTAGTTATGGGTTGGTAATGGTAGTTATGGCGTGGTGATGGTAGTTATGTGGTAGTGACGGTAGTTATGGTGTCGTGATGGTAGTTTAGGGGTGGTGATGATGTTGGTGATGGTATTTCTGGGGTGTTGATGATGGTATTATGGGGTTGGTGATGGTAGTTATGGGGTGGTGATGGTAGTTATGGGGTGGTGATGGTGATAAAGTCCTTGTAAACGGTATCACATTCTGCCTGTTGTCATCCTTACTCGCACCTACGGTCCATACGTTTTTCACTTCACGGAGAGTTTAGTTGTAGCAGGGAGTTGCGTTCCCTCTTCATAGAGGCGTGCGTAACATAATGACGAGGGGGCGGGGTCATCCCGGATGAGCCCCCATTATGTTACGCACGCCTCTATGAAGAGGGAACGCAACTCCCTGCTACAACTAAACCTACAAAATCTCTCTCTCCTGAACAGAACACTGGCTTTTATATAGCTTCAGAATGAATGTAACTGGAGACAGCTGTGTCTTGACGAGGGGGCGGGGTCAGCTCTCCAATTAGCCCTGGAGTTGACCAATCAGCTGCTTGAGGGATTTCAGGAAGCCATTTCCTGAAATAAAACACATGCAAATACACAAACTACAACACATAAACTGGGGAACGTAACAGGGGTGATGATGGTGTTGATGGTAGTTATGGGGTGGTGATGGTAGTTATGGGGTGGTGATGGTAGTTATGGCGTGGTGATGGTAGTTATAGGGTTGTGACGGTAGTTATGGGGTGGTGGTGGTGATGGTAATTTAGGGATGGTGATGATGGTGGTGATGGTAGTAATGGGGTGATGATGGTGGTCGTGATTGTACTTATGGGGTGGGGGTGATGGTTGTTATGGGGTGGTGGTGGTGGTGGTGATGGTAGTTATGGGGTAGTGGTGGTGGTGGTGATGGTAGTTATGGGGTGATGATGGTGTTGATGGTAGTTATGGGGTGGTGGTGATGGAAGTTATGGGGTATTGATGGTAGTTATGGGTTGGTGATGGTAATTATGGTGTGGTGATGGTATTATGGGGTAGTGACGGTAGTTATGGTGTGGTGATGGTATTTTAGGGGTGGTGATGATGGTGGTGATGGTAGTTTTGGGGTAGTGGTGGTGTTGGTGATGGTAGTTATGGGGTGATGATGGTGTTGACGGTAGTTATGGGGTGGTGGTGATGGAAGTTATGGGGTATTGATGGTAGTTATGGGTTGGTGATGGTAGTTATGGTGTGGTGATGGTAGTTATGGGTTAGTGAAGGTAGTTATGGGGTCGTGATGGTAGTTTAGGGGTGGTGATGATGGTGGTGATGGTAGTTTTGGGGTGGTGATGATGGTATTATGGGGTTGGTGATGGTAGTTATGGGGTGGTGATGGTAGTTATGGGGTTGGTGATGGTAGTTATGGGGTGGTGGTTGTGATGGTAGTTTAGGGGTGGTGAAGATGGTGGTGATGATAGTTGTGGGGTGGTGATGATGGTATTATGGGGTTGGTGATGGTAGTTATGGGGTGGTTTTGGTAGTAATGGGATATTGGTGGTAGTTATGGGGTGGTGGTGGTGGGGATGGTAGTTATAGGGTGGTGATGGTGGTTGTGGGGTGGTGATGGTGGTGTTTGTGGTTATGATGGTAGTTATGGGGTGTTGATGATGGTAGTTATGGGGTGGGGATGGTAGTTATGTGGTGGTGATGGTAGCTATGGGATGGTGATGATGGTAGTTATGGGGTGGGGATGGTAGTTATGGGGTGGTGATGGTAGTTATGGGGTGGTGATGGTAGCTATGGGATGGTGATGATGGTAGTTATGGGGTGGTGATGGTAGTTATGGGGTGGTGATGATGGTGATAATGATGGTGATGGTAATTATGGGGTTGGTGATGGTAGTTATGGGGTGTTGATCGTAGTTATGGGGTGGTGATGATGGTAGTTATGGTGTGGTGATGGTAGTTATGGGGTGGTGATGGTACTTATGGGGTGGTGATGATGGTAGTTATGGGGTGGTGTTTGTGGTAGTTAGGAGAGAGTACACCTCTAGACACACTGAGACCAGCCTGGCTAACAGGAGAGAGAACACCTCTAGATACACTGAGACCAGCCTGGCTAACAGGAGAGAACACCTCTAAACACACTGAGACCAGCCTGGCTAACAGGAGAGAGAACACCTCTATACACACTGAGACCAGCCTGGCTAACAGTAGAGAACACCTCTAGACACACTGAGACCAACCTGGCTAACAGGAGAGAACACCTCTAGACACACTGAGACTAGCCTGGCTAACCTGTAGAGAACGCCTCTAGACACACTGAGACCAGCCTAGCTAACAGGAGAGAGAACAGCTCTAGACACACTGAGACCAGCCTGGCTAACAGGAGAGAACACCTTTAGACACACTGAGACCAGCCTGGCTAACAGGAGCACCAGTGTGTCACTACTTCAGGACACAATAGTCATGTAGTCGGGGATCATGACAGTCGGTCTTCAGAAGGAAATCAGTAATACGTTATGTTTATATGGTTTAGTTACCATGTGAATGAAGGTAGCCATTACAATCACAACTCTCAGAGCAGCTGCTATCTTGGAGAGATTCTAGCTGCTTCCATCTGTTGTTTATAACAGGAAGTGCAAGCAGCCACTGTTCATTGCAATTATTTGGTAGGTTTCCCATGTCATTTACAAGATGTCTGTGTACTCTAGAGCATTTCAGACCAAAGGGGTATCCTACAAAGCAGATTTGAGGAGTTAACTAGATATCTCTGAGTTCATCTCAGGTTAACCAATACCATGAAAGTGTTTAAACTTCTGCCATGTACATTTCTATGGCAACGAATCCTTCAGAACTATCTGAGCAGGCTAACTCAGTCCTAAGTCCATTTATACTGAATGAAATGTCTGATCCACGAGTTGATCACCAATGAAATCAGAATCACTCCATATTGCAAAGATTGAGACATCATCCCCTTCATTTGAGAAAGATTAATGATTAAAAAAAATATCAATCAAATGTGTTTTTTGTGTATTAAAATATACCATATTACACATTTAGTTATTACAGAATGCATTTTAAACTTCACGTAACTTAACACTTTACTATGACTTAACTGGCAACACCAAGAAATAAATATAAAAATATGTGTTATAATAATAAATATGCGTATTTAGCCTTAATTTAGGCCATACATTTATATTTTTAATTTGCATGACTCAAAATGTCATAGGTAATGCATTGCAAACACCTCAACCAGCCGGTCGAGTTGCCCAATTAGAGTAAATTAATTCTGTATTGGAATTTACATAGACTTTAAACATCAACAAAATTCGACATTAATTAACATTAAACGATTAATTTATGCACTGGGCGGTAGTGCTATATGTTTTGGGGTGTGGCAGAAATATTTTTGCCATTTTCACAAGCACAATTACCGGCGCAGTTGTTGGCGTGAAGGGGCTGGGTTTTGATGAATATACAAGTTGTGGGTGTGTCGAGGCTTGGCCCCTCACTGGCTAATCAGAATGTGCTCCATGGCTAAATATGCGGTTGCTTCAAGTTATGTATTTATGGTCTTACATATTGCCTTGGAATCATCTCCAATTGACGGTTATAGTTTGTTAAACAGCTTACATAAACAAAATAACTAAATGTAGACCTATCCCATCTTTGCTAAATAGGTTACCTTGAACCAGTTGCAGTCAACATTGTTCTAAGCAATTGCATGGCTTCAATGTTGAAATATATACTGTACCTAGTATTCACACTGATATGGGACTAGGCCTACTGTAAATTGCATTACGGCTGAACATGGACATGCCAAAAGTTGTCAGTAAGCAAGATTAAATTCACAAAAACGAATTCAAATAATTCTAATCAAATTCTAAACAACTTGTTTTAAATAGGTTATGTGTAAATACACTTACAGGCACCATAATTGCTTCCCGTGGGCATATAATATTACAACTATGCACACTACAGAGGGATTTCTGCACATCTAAACATTTCACAGTAGCTGGACAACAATCCAATATAAAGAGCAAGGGAGAATGTCCACTCATCCTACAACTTCTCCCAAATATGATTTGTTATATACATATTTGAACCATCTTACAGATTGCATTCACACTTCTCCAGAAATTGCAAGTTTGACATTAGCACCACCTTAAACGCCAAACAAATATAGAACTCTAAGTCTGCTTCAATTACTTACAATGGAAGACAGGCCTAGTTAAATGAGGACAGATATCAAATATAAATATTATATGATACATTTGTGTAAAAATATGAATATTAAAATATATGTAAATATATTTACATATATCTAAAATGCATTGAATAATTTTCTTTCCCTCATCAATCCACATAATATCCCATAATGACAAAGCGAAAACAGTATTGTAGAAATGTTTGCTAATTTATTAAACATAAAAAAATGAAATAACACATTTACATAAGTATTTATACGCTTCACTCAGTACTTTGCTGAAGCACTGTTGGCAATGAGTACAGCCTCGAGACTTTTTGGGAATGACGCTCCAAGGTTGGCACACCTGTATTTGGGGGGTTTCTCCCATTCTTCTCTGCAGATGCGCTCAAGCTCTGTCAGATTGGATTGGGAGCGTTGCTGCACAGCTATTTTCATGTCTCTCCAGAGATGTTTGATCGGGTTCAAGTTCGAACACTAGCTGGGCCACTCAAGGACATTCAGAGACTTGTGCCGAAGCCACTCCTATGTTGTCTTGGCTGTGTGCTTGTCCTGTTAGAAGGTGAACCTTCGCCCCAGTCTGAGGTCCTGAGTGCTGGCCACTCAACAATAAAGGCCTAATTTTTGGAGTGCTGCAGAGATGGTTGTCCTTCTGGAAGGTTCTCCCATCTCTACAGTGAAACTCTAGAGCTCTGTCAGAGTGACCATCGGTTTCTTGGTCAACACCCTGACCAAGGCCCTTCTCCTCCGATTACTCAGTCTGGCCGGGTTGCCAGCTCTAGGAAAAGTGTTGGTGGTTCCAAACTTCTTCCATTTAAGAATGATGGAGGCCACTGTGTTCTTGGGGACCTTCAATGCTGCAGAAATGTTTTCGTAACTTTTCCCAGATTTGTGCCTCGACACAATTCTGTCTCGGAGCACTATGGACAATTCCTTCGACCTCATGGCTTGTTTTTTGCTCTGACATGCATTGTGTGTGTGTCTTTCCAAATCATGTCGTATCAGGTGGACTCCAATCAAGTTGGAGAAACATCTCAAGGATGATCAATGGAAACAGGATGCACCTGAGCTCAATTTCAAGTCTCATAGTGAAGGGACTGAATACTTATGTAAATGAGGTATTTCTGTTTTTTGCTTTGTCATTATGAGGTATTGTGTGTAGATTGCCGAGGATTTTTTGTTATTTATTCCATTATAGAATAAGGCTGTAACGTAAGAAAATGTGGAAAAGTCAAGGGGTCCGAATACTTCCCAAAGACACTGTATATACTCACAATATCAGTAATATGACATGTACTGAATGACATTGTAAAACACATTGAAGATAACAGGCAGACAGTAAATACTGATATGAATATGAAAAGATGTTTGCATTTGCACAGACAAAAGAATCCCATAATATTTCTCCATTTTCCATAACAGCTAGCTTTGACTAAATTGCATGCCTTTGATGGGCAACTCAATCGCCGGTTAGAGCATATTTCCTAAAATTATAAGATAACAATAATTTCAACATTCTAAGATTATGTTTTACAGGTCAACAACATTTTACAGTCTTTTAATATCCCATTTTATACACAATTAGTACTGAAAATGTGTGATTAATGAGGTTAGTTTTTGCGAACATTAACTTCCTGGTTTTCAACCATCTTTGAATGTGTGTTTACAAAAATACAGGAGTATGATAATGGCATTGGTTGAGATAAAACATTCCAAACAAAATTCATATTGTCAGTTACATTTCAAATAGGTTGTCAAAATAGTCTCAAAACAAAGGTATTGGAGTGGGAAGAAGTGGTTGTGCATCAAAAAAGCACATCAAAGACGGCGTTAACGACAAGTAATAAAAGAAAGACATTTCTAAAAGCCTATTTCACTTCAGATTCATTTAAAAGATCACTTTTAAACATGGATTGATATTTCAGCATTGTCTCAATGAAGAGTTCAGAGTTCCACTAGCCATATACGACATGCACATGCAGTTACAAGCCAGCTGAGTTAGCTGAGTGAGCGGCAGTTGGACGAGCAATATCCACCTTCGTAGTATGGATGAAGCCTGAATTGAAATGTGAAGCTAAGTGAAGCTGGCTAGCTTTAGAAAACCTTGAGTAGATCTAGCTTGCTTCATAGGATACCCCTCTGTTATATCAGTGGTGAATCACTAAGCTATATCACTCAGCTCTATGCTCTTTGTCTGGGGTTAGGGTTTAGGTTTAGGCTGGCTGGATGATGTTTCTCTGTGTTTGTCTGGGGTTAGGGTTTAGGTTTAGGCTGGCTGGATGATGTTTCTCTGTGTTTGTCTGGGGTTAGGGTTTAGGTTTAGGCTGGCTGGATGATGTTTATCTGTGTTTGTCTGGGGATAGGGTTTAGGTTTAGGCTGGTTGGATGATGTTTCTCTGTGTTTGTCTGGGGTTAGGGTTTAGGTTTAGGCTGGCTGGCTGGCTAGATGATGTTTCTCTGTGTTTGTCTGGGGTTATAGGGTTTAGGTTTAGGCTGGCTGGGTGATGATTCTCTGGGGTTAGGGTTGAGGTTTAGGCTGGCTGGGTGATGTTTCTCTGTGTTTGTCTGGAGTTAGGGTTTAGGTTTAGGCTAGCTGGGTGATGATTCTCTGTGTTTGTCTGGGGTTAGGGTTTAGGTTTAGGCTGGCTGGGTGATGATTCTCTGGGGTTAGGGTTGAGGTTTAGGCTGGCTGGGTGATGTTTCTCTGTGTTTGTCTGGGGTTAGGGTTTAGGTTAAGGCTGGCTGGATTATGTTTCTCTGTGTTTGTCTGGGGTTAGGGTTGAGGTTTAGGCTGGCTGGGTGATGATTCTCTGGGGTTAGGGTTGAGGTTTAGGCTGGCTGGATTATGTTTCTCTGTGTTTGTCTGGAGTTAGGGTTTAGGTTTAGGCTAGCTGGGTGATGATTCTCTGTGTTTGTCTGGGGTTAGGGTTTAGGTTTAGGCTGGCTGGGTGATGATTCTCTGGGGTTAGGGTTGAGGTTTAGGCTGGCTGGGTGATGTTTCTCTGTGTTTGTCTGGGGTTAGGGTTTAGGTTTAGGCTAGCTGGGTGATGATTCTCTGTGTTTGTCTGGGGTTAGGGTTTAGGTTTAGGCTGGCTGGGTGATGATTTTCTGGGGTTAGGGTTGAGGTTGAGGCTGGCTGGGTGATGTTTATCTCATGGCTGGGTCTGAGGCTGGCTGTATAAGGTGGGGTCACCTCAAGGATTGCTGTGTGGCCCTAACTTGCTGTCCCTGCTCTTTGTCACTGCTTACTGCTAGTGGAAAACTCATCTGAGGCTAATTAATTTGACTCCAGTTACTTTCTGTCCTCCATGCCAGACCAGACCGGTGCAACACGGAGAAAGAGTCTCCCAGGACATCCAACACGCCACTCTGGACATGTCAATAGGACAAAGGATTCCTCAGGCCTATTGTGATGCTCCCAGGGTCAGGTATAGGTTATGACAACGTCTTAATTAGCTTATACATGATTAACAAAACAAACAAAGAACCTTCTAGGTTTAGTCTGGGGTCAGGAAAGTCAGATGTAAAGGACTCTTAAAGAAACCCTACCCAGGAACAGTAGACATGTTCTATCAATGACACATTAGAAACCTAGTGAACCAAGCACAAGGTCAAGCACATCTCTAACGTAAACATAAATACAACATTAGAGGGGATTCTGTTCATCTAATGGGAAACACTAGATATCTCTCTCTATATATATATATATATATATATATATACACACACATTTAGAAACACTGGACTAGATATCTATATATATATATATACACACATTTAGAAACACTGGACTAGATATCTATATATATATATATATATACATTTAGAAACACGGGACTAGAAACACTGGAAACATTTAGAAACACTGGACTAGATATATATATATATATATATATATATATATATATATATACACACATTTAGAAACACTGGACTAGATATCTATATATATATATATACACACATTTAGAAACACTGGACTAGATATCTATATATATATATATATATATACATTTAGAAACACGGGACTAAGGCCTCCCAGGTGGCGCAGTGGTTAAGGGCGCTGTACTGCAGCGCCAGCTGTGCCATCAGAGTCCCTGGGTTCGTGCCCAGGCTCTGTCATAACCGGCCGCGACCGGGAGGTCTGTGGGGTGACGCACAATTGGCCTAGCGTCGTCCGGGTTAGGGAGGGATTGGTCGGTCGGTAGGGATAGATATATATATCTATATATATATATATACACATTTAGAAACACTGGACTAGATATCTATATATATATATATACACATTTAGAAACACTGGACTAGATATCTATATATATACACATTTAGAAACACTGGACTAGATATCTATATATATACACACATTTAGAAACACTGGACTAGATATCTATATATATACACATTTAGAAACACTGGACTAGATCTCTCTATATATATATACACATTTAGAAACACTGGACTAGATATCTATATATACACACATTTAGAAACACTGGACTAGATATCTATATATACACATTTAGAAACACTGGACTAGATCTCTCTCTATATATATATACACATTTAGAAACACTGGACTAGATATCTATATATATACACATTTAGAAACACTGGACTAGATCTCTCTCTATATATACACACATTTAGAAACACTGGACTAGATATCTATATATATACACACATTTAGAAACACTGGACTAGATATCTATATATATATATATATATATATATATATATATATATATATATATATATATATATATACACATTTAGAAACACTGGACTAGATCTCTATATATATACACATTTAGAAACACTGGACTAGATGAAGATTGGAAGTTTACATACACAAATACATTTAAACTCAGTTATTCACAATTCCTGACATATAATCCTTGTAACAATTCCCTGTCTTAGGTCAGTTAGAACCCCCACTTTATTTTAAAAGTGTGAAATGTCAGAATAATAGTAGAGAGAATTATTTATTTCAGCTTTTATTTCTTTCATCACATTCCCAGTGGGTCAGAAGTTTACATACACTCAATTAGTATTTGGTAGCATTGCCTTTAAATAGTTTAATTTGGGTCAAACATTTTGGGTAGCCTTCCACAAGCTCCCTACAATAAGTTGGGTGAATTTTGGCTCAATCCTCCTCACAGAGCTGGTGTAACTGAGTCAAGTTTGTAGGCCTTCTTGCTCGCACACGCTTGTTCAGTTCTGCCCACACATTTTCTATAGGATTGAGGTCAGGGCTTTGTGATGGCCACTCCAATATCTTGACTTTGTTGTCCTTAGGCCATTTTGCCACAACTTTGGGAGTATGCTTAGGGTCATTGTCCATTTGGAAGACCCAGTTGCGACCAAGCTTTAGCTTCCTGACTGATGTCTTTAGTTGTTGCTTCAAAAAATCCATGTAATTTTGCTCCCTCATGATGCCATCTATTTTGTGACTTGCACTAGTCCCTCCTGCAGCAAAGCACCCCCACAACATGATGCTGCCACCCATGTGCTTCACGGTAGGGATGGTGTTCTTCAGCTTGTCAGCCTCCCCTTTATCCTCCAAATATAACGATGGTCATTATGGCCACACAGTTCTATTTTTGTTTCATCAGACCAGAGGACATTTCTCCAATAAGTACGACCTTTGTCCCCATCTGCAGTTGCAAACCGTAGTCTGGCTTCTTTTATGGCGGCTTTGGAGCAGTAGCTTCTTCCTTGCTGAGCAGCCTTTCAGGTTATGTCAAAATAGGACTTTTCGCTCAAAAGTACATTCATCTCTAGGAGACAGAACACGTCTCCTTCCTGAGTGGTATGATGGCTGCGTGGTCCCATGGTGTTTATACTTGCGTACTATTGTTTGTACAGATGAGTGCGGTACCTTCAGGCATTTGGGAATTGCTCCCAAGGATGAACCAGACTTGTGGAGGTGTACACATTTCTTCTGAAGTCTTGGTTAATTTCTTTTGATTTTCCCATGATGTCAAGCAAAGAGGCACTGAGTTTGAAGGTAGGCCTTGAAATATGTCCACAGGTACACCTCCAATTGTCTCAAATGATGTCAGTTAGCCTGTGAAAAGATTCTGAAGCCATTACATATTTTTCTGGAATTTTCCATGCTGTTTAAAGGCACAGTCAACTTAGTGTATCTAAACTTCTGACCCACTGGACTTGTGATACAGTGAATTATATGTGAAATAATCTGTCTGTAAACAATTGTTGGAAAAATTACTTGTGTCAGGCACAAAGTAGATGTCCTAACCGACTTGCCAAAACTATAGTTTGTTAACAAGAAATTTGTGGAGTGGTTGAAAAACAAGTTTTAATGCCTCCAACCTAAGAGTATGTAAAATTCCGACTTCAACTGTATGTACATGTTTAGAAACATTGGACTAGATATATATATATACATACACACATTTAGCAAGGTCTCTGTTAAAAAGACATCTTTACAGAAAGTAAAATGTGTGCCTATTTCTGAATACCTTTCTCAAATGGAGAAATACCCTTAATGCTTTTAGTGCATCTGAGTTTAACTTCCAGAAACATATTAATTGGTTTGGGAAATGCTTACTGGTCTGCGTTAATGTGTCACAAGGGGAACGATGTGAAACACTGCCAAACCATAAGGAGCAGCCAGCCTAAATGGTGCATAAATTATGAACCATAATGATGTAACTCACAGAAACCACTTACTCTTACTCAACCTCAGAGAGGCTTTTAATGTGCCAGGATGTTAAACAGTACATTCAGAGGAAAAGGCCCAGGATATAGATGACTAGGAAATACTAAGTAGCTTTAGGAAACCACTATCCTGGCCTCAGAAATAGGCCTTAAAGACATGCTCTGGGACTATTGCGACTCTTGAGTATTTTTTAAATCTCCCGCTTTGGGCTGTATGTGTCTGTGTGTAGTTCAGTTCATACATGCATAATCTATAAGTAGAATTACGGTCTTACCTCAATTAGCCACAAAATCCCTAGTTTGAAAGCAAATGTGGGCCAGTCCCATAGCAATTTGAGTTTCAGCCAATGAGCTTTAGACCCCCTATTTGAGTGACAGCTAGCAAGATGCACACACAGCAGAGCGAGAGAGAGTAATGATGTGGTGCACATATCTGTACATACAGTATCTGACGTAGTATGCAATTTTCAGGGACCACTTGGCTCGTGAGAGCTATTTTCAGAACTACTGGCTAAAAAGTATGTAAAAGTACCGGAGAATCTCTTTAACAGAGTAACATTGGGAAGAAAGGCAGCAGGCCTGAGCATGGCCATTCCAGCAGTGAACTTTACATTCACTAAATTAGCTTAAACCTTATTCCTTATAAATCGTAGTTTAAAAATGAAAATGCTGTAGTAGCCTATGTTCGACAGGATTTGTTTGTCTACTCAGAAATGCACAATTTCTAAAATGAGTCAATTATGAATATAAGTGAACCGAATAAAGATGGTAGGTTGAATCCCAACCATGTCCTGTGAAAATGTAGTACTTACCTGGTTTAAAACAGTACTGGTTTATTACAGTACTTAGCTGGTTTATTACAATACTTGTATAATACAGTATGTAGCTGGCTTATTTTAGTTTTAAGAGGCCCACACTTTCTTGTACTGAGACACATGGTCTAATGGGCTGGTCAACCAGAGGACAGTATACTGAGACATATGGTAAACTGGGCCGGTCAACCAGAGGACAGTAAGGCAGCTGTTTCGTGGATCTGTAGCCCCCTCTAGTGGCCAGACAGAAGTCTTGTTGAAACCTCTACAGAATTTTGAATTACTGTAACAACATTCAGTAGTACAGCAGCAGTATTCAGGAGTACTGTAGAAAAATGTTGTATTACTTTAGCAGTTTCCAGTAGTAATGTAGAAGCATTCAGAGGTACTGTAGCAGTATTATGTAGTATTGTAGCAGCATTCAGTAGAACTGTAGCAGAATTCAGTAGTACTGTAGCAGCATTCAGTACAACTTTGGTAGTATTCAGGAGTGCTGTAGCAGCATTATTTGGGAAAGTAGCAGCATTATGTGGTACTATAGCAGTGTTCAGTAGTACTGTAGCAATATTCAGTAGTACTGTAGTAGTATTCAGTAGTAATGTAGCAGTATTCCGTAGTACTGTAGCAGGATTTAGTAGAACTGCAGCAGCATTAAGTAGAACTGCAGCAGCATTCAGTAGTACTGTAGCAGTATTCAGTAGTATTGTAGCAGGACTCAGAAGGACTGTAGCAGTATTCTGTAGTACTGTAGCAGTATTCTGAAAGTACTGTAGCAGAATTCTGCAGTACTGTAGCTGCATTTAGTAGATCTGTAGCAGCATTCAGTAGTACTGTAGCAGCATTCAGTAGTACTGTAGCAGTATTCATTAGTACCATAGCAGTATTCAGAACTACTGTGGCAGTATCCAGTAGTACTGTAGCATCATTATTTGGTTCTGTAGCAGCATTAAGTAGTACTGTAGCAACATGAAGTAGTACCGTAGCAGCATTCATTAGTACCGTAGCAGTATTCAGTAGTAACGTAGCAGGATTCAATAGAACCGTAGCAGGATTCAGTAGTACCTTAGCAGTATTCTGTAGAACTCTAGTAGTATTCTGTAGCAGTATTCTGTAGCAGTATTCAGTTGTACCATCGCAGGAATCAGTAGTAGCGTAGCAGCATTAAGTAGTACTGTAACAGTATTCAGTAGTACCGTAGCAGGATTCAGTAGTACAGTAGCAGGATTCAGTAGTACTATGACAGCATTCTGTAGTGCTGTAGCAGTATGCAGTAGTACTGTAGCAGTATTCTGTAGTACTGTAGCAGCATTCTGTAGTACTGTAGCGGTATTCAGTAGTACTGTAGCAGTATTCTGTAGTATTGTAGCAGTATTCTGTAGTGCTATAGCAGTTTTATTTAGTACTGTAGCAGTATTCGGTAGTACTGTAGCAGTATTCTGTAGTACTGTAGCAGCATTCTGTAGTACTGTGGCGGTATTCAGTAGTACTGTGACAGGATTCACTAGTACCATGACAGCATTCTATAGTGCTGTAGCAGTATGCAGTAGTACTGTAGCAGTATTATGTAGTACTGTAGCAGAATTCTGTAGTACTGTAGCGGTATTCAGTAGTACTGCAGCAGTATTCTGTAGTATTGTAGCAGTATTCTGTAGTGCTTTAGCTGTATTCTGTAGTACTGTAGCAGTTTTATTTAGTACTGTAGCAGTATTCGGTAGTATTGTAGCAGTACTCTGTAGTGCTGTAGCGGTATTCGGTAGTATTGTGGCAGTATTCTGTAGTGCTGTAGCAGCATTCTGTAGTACTGTGGCGGTATTCAGTAGTACTGTGACAGGATTCACTAGTACCATGACAGCATTCTATAGTGCTGTAGCAGTATGCAGTAGTACTGTAGCAGTATTATGTAGTACTGTAGCAGAATTCTGTAGTACTGTAGCGGTATTCAGTAGTACTGCAGCAGTATTCTGTAGTATTGTAGCAGTATTCTGTAGTGCTTTAGCTGTATTCTGTAGTACTGTAGCAGTTTTATTTAGTACTGTAGCAGTATTCGGTAGTATTGTAGCAGTACTCTGTAGTGCTGTAGCGGTATTCGGTAGTATTGTGGCAGTATTCTGTAGTGCTGTAGCGGTATTCAGTAGTACTGTAGCAGTTTTCAGTAGTACTGTAGTAGTATTTTGTAGTACTGTAGCAGTATTCTGTAGTACTGTAGCAGTATTCTGTATTACGCTTTAAGTTTCAAGTTCAAGTTTTATTCGTTGTGTGTACAGGAAAGGATACAGAAGGTTACACCATCCAGCTAAATATTTACCTGCAGGTTCCTTCTCGACAATGCAGCAAGATTAAGAAATAATAAAAGATAAGAATACAAACATGTTGAGTGTTTGTCTGTGGGTGAGAGTGCATGTGTGCTAAGGTGCGGAGAATCAGAGCAGGCAGTCAGTCCTGTTAGGGTTAGAATCAGAGCAGGTGGTCTGTCCTGTCAGAATCAGAGCAGGCAGTCAGTCCTGTTAGGGTTAGAATCAGAGCAGGTGGTCTGTCCTGTCAGAATCAGAGCAGGTGGTCAGTCCTGTCAGAATCAGAGCAGGTGGTCAGTCCTGTCAGAATCAGAGCAGGTGGTCAGTCCTGTCAGAATCAGAGCAGGTGGTCAGTCCTGTCAGAATCAGAGCAGGTGGTCAGTCCTGTCAGAATCAGAGCAGGTGGTCAGTCCTGTCAGAATCAGAGCAGGTGGTCAGTCCTGTCAGAATCAGAGCAGGTGGTCAGTCCTGTTGGGGTTAGAATCAGAGCAGGTGGTCAGTCCTGTCAGAATCAGAGCAGGTGGTCAGTCCTGTCAGAATCAGAGCAGGTGGTCAGTCCTGTTGGGGTTAGAATCAGAGCAGGTGGTCAGTAGTGTTAGGGTTAGAATGAGAGCAGGTGGTCAGTCCTGTTAGAATCAGAGCAGGTGGCCAGTCCAGTTATATAATCCTATTTGGTAAGATTTCTGAAAATAATACAAAATATCTATTTGACTAGGAACCCTTTACATCTTAGAATAAGTAAAAATGGATTGATTTGAAGCTATTCTGTCTGGTTTTAAGCATAGCTAGTGTAGTGAAATAGTTTAATATATTGGCAAAACACTTACTTTTCTTTGATATAAATCAAGAGTCCATAATGACCTAAAACAAGCACAAGAGACTGAAACTGGATGAAAACTAGATATCTACACTTGTTAGGATAGAAAAATGAGGGCAAACCACTTAAAACATGCTAATTCATTTTCAAATAAATTGCATGTATTTCAACATAGCTCCCTCCACAATGAATCTAAAAAATAATCAAGTCCACAATGAATCTAAACAAGAATCAAGTCCACAATGAATCTAAACAAGAATCAACTCCACAATGAATCTAAACAAGAATCAACTCCACAATGAATCAAATCAAATCAAATTTTATTTGTCACATACACATGGTTAGCAGATGTTAATGCGAGTATAGCGAAATGCTTGTGCTTTGAGTTCCGACAATGCAGTAATAACCAACGAGTAATCTAACATAACAATTTCACAACATCTACCTTATACACAATCTAAACAAGAATCAACTCCACAATGAATCTAAACAAGAACTAACTCCACAGTGAAGGCATATGCTTTTCTTTATCACTGTATTTCTTATCCAGCATAAGTGTTAATATTACGGAAGAAACCAGGAGCTATATTTTGTGATAATTTAAACCTAAAACTGGAACACATCAGTTCTAATTTGAATCAGGGTGATATTTAGTTATGGTTAGACTGTCAACAGCCCCAGCCCTGTTGGTGATTGAGACCAGGCTACATGATGGGTTACTGTTAAAGTGATTGAGACCAGGCTACATGATGGGTTACTGTTAAAGTGATTGAGACCAGGCTACATGATGGGTTATGGTTAAAGTGATTGAGACCAGGCTACATGATGGGTTACTGTTAAAGTGATTGAGACCAGGCTACATGATGGGTTACTGTTAAAGTGATTGAGACCAGGCTACATGATGGGTTACTGTTAAAGTGATTGAGACCAGGCTACATGATGGGTTATGGTTAAAGTGGTTGTCTAGTGCTTCTGTTACTATGATTACAGATCTACCTTCCACAATCACCAATTTGCAGGCAAGATAACGCATTTTCTGAAAACCTTTTTTTATGGAATTTATTGTGTTGACTGTAAACAATGCCTTTTTAAAATGTTTATGTCAAGCAACTCTTTGCACTTCATATCTACGTTTATTTTGTTGCTACATTAACAACACAACAGCATGCTACACTAGGAGAAAGGCTATTCAAGCAAAGGGCCCAAGTTCAAGTTTTGATTGCAGTATCAACATTATAGCTGGATTCAACCACCAAAAAAACTGAGTGACTAACCCTAACCCGACCCTAACCTAACCCTAACCTAACCTAAACCTAACCTAACCCTAACCTAACCCTAACCCTAACCCAACCCTAACCTAACCTAACCTAACCCTAACCTAACCCTAACCCTAACCCTAACCTAACCCTAAACTAACTCTAACCTAACTTAACCCTAACCCAAACCTAACACTAACCCTAACCCTAACCTAACCCTAACCCTAACTTAACCCAACCTAACCTAACCTAACCCTAACTCAACCTAACCCTAACTTAACCTAACCCTAACCTAACCTAACCCTAACCTAACCTAACCTAACCCTAACCTAACCCAACCCAACCCAACCCAACCCAACCCAACCTAACCCTAACCTAACTTAACCTAACCCTAAACCTAAACCTAAACCTAACCCAACCTAACCTAACCTAACCTAACCCTAACCTAACCTAACCCTAAACCCAACCTAACCCAACCTAACCTAACCTAACCTAACCTAACACTAACCCTAACCCAACCTAACCTAACCTAGCCCTTACCCTAACCCAACCTAACCTAACCCTAACCTAACCCTAACCAAATCAAATCAAATTGTATTTGTCACATGCACATGGTTAGCAGATGTTAATGCGAGTGTAGCGAAATGCTTGTGCTTCTAGTTCCGACAATGTAGTAATAACCAACAAGTAATGTAGCTAACAATTCCAAAACTATATCTTTATGGCCTTCCTGTGACATCGGGTGGTGTAGGTGTCCTGGAGGGCAGGTAGTTTGCCCCCGGTGATGAGTTGTGCAGACCTCACTACCCTCTGGAGAGCCTTATGGTTGTGGGCGGAGCAGTTGCCGTACCAGGTGGTGATACAGCCCGACAGGATGCTCTCGATTGTGCATCTGTAGAAGTTTGTGAGTGCTTTTGGTGACAAGCCGATTTCTTCAGCCATCGTGGAGGCTCCTTCAGCCTCCACGATGCTGTCTGTGTGGGTGGACCAATTCAGTTTGTCTGTGATGTGTACGCCGAGGAACTTAAAACTTGCTACCCTCTCCACTACTGTTCCATCGATGTGGATAGGGGGGTGTTCCCTCTGCTGTTTCCTGAAGTCTACAATCATCTCCTTAGTTTTGTTGACGTTGAGTGTGAGGTTATTTTCCTGACACCACACTCCGAGGGCCCTCACCTCCTCCCTGTAGGCCGTCTCGTCATTGTTGGTAATCAAGCCTACCACTGTTGTGTCGTCCGCAAACTTGATGATTGAGTTGGAGGCGCAGTCGTGGGTGAACAGGGAGTACAGGAGAGGGCTCAGAACGCACCCTTGTGGGGCCCCAGTGTTGAGGATCAGCGGGGTGGAGATGTTGTTACCTACCCTCACCACCTGGGGGCGGCCCATCAGGTAGTCCAGTACCCAGTTGCACAGGGCGGGGTCGAGACCCAGGGTCTCGAGCTTGATGTCGAGTTTGGAGGGTACTATGGTGTTAAAAGCTGAGCTGTAACCTAACCCACCCTAACCTAACCCTAACCTAACCTAACCCAACCTAACCCTAACCCTAACCCTAACCCTACCTAACCCTAACCTAACCTAACCTAACCTAACCCTAACCCTAACCCTACCTAACCCTAACCTAACCTAACCTAGCCCTTACCCTAACCCTAACCTAACCCTAACCCAACCTAACCCAACCTAACCCTAACCCTAACCCTAACCCTAACCTAACCCAACCTAACCTAACCCACCCTAACCCTAACCCTAACTTAACCTAACCTAACTTAACCTAACCTAACCCTAACCCTACCTAACCCTAACCTAACCTAACCTAACCTAACCTAGCCCTTACCCTAACCCTAACCTAACCCTAACCCAACGTAACCCAACCTAACCCTAACCCTAACCTAACCCACCCTAACCCTAACCCTAACCCTAACTTAACTTAACATAACCTAACTTAACCTAACCCTAACCTAACCCTAACCTAACCCTAACCTAACTCTAACCTAACCCAACCCAACCTAACCTAAACCTAACCTATCCTAACCCTAACCCAACCTAACCCAACCCAACCTAACCGTAACCCTAACCTAACTTAACCTAACCCTAACCCAAGCTAACCCTAACCCTAACCCTAACCCTAACTTAACTTAACCTAACTAACCCTAACCCTAACCTAAGCCTAACCTAAGCCTAACCCTAACCCAACCTAACCTAACCTAACCTAACCTAACCTAGCCCTAGCCCTAACCCTAACCTAACCCTAACCTAACCTAACCCAACTGAACCCTAACCTAACCAAACCTAACCCAACTTAACCTAACCTAACCCTAACCTAACCCTAACCCAACCCAACCTAACCTAACCCACCCTAACCTAACTTAACCTATCCCTAACCCTAACCTAACCCTAACCCAACCTAAAACTAACCCTAACTTAACTTAACCTAACCTATCCTAACCCTAACCTAACTTAACATAACCCTAACCCTAACACTAACACTAACCTAACCTAACCCTAACCTAACCCTAACCCTAACCCTAACCCAACCTAACCCTAACCCTAACCTAACCCTAATCCTAACCTCCTCCTCTATTACCAGACACGCCACCTCCTCCTCTATTACCAGACACGACACCTCCTCCTCTATTACCAGAAACGCCACCTCCTCCTCTATTACCAGACACGCCACCTCCTCCTCTATTACCAGACACGACACCTCCTCCTCTATTACCAGACACGACACCTCCTCCTCTATTACCAGACACGCCACCTCCTCCTCTATTACCAGACACACCACCACCTCCTCTATTACCAGACACGCCACCTCCTCCTCTATTACCAGA
Source organism: Oncorhynchus mykiss (assembly GCF_057628025.1). Classification (NCBI taxonomy): domain Eukaryota; kingdom Metazoa; phylum Chordata; class Actinopteri; order Salmoniformes; family Salmonidae; genus Oncorhynchus; species Oncorhynchus mykiss. The sequence continues at coordinate 271,681 of NC_143026.1, read as the reverse complement.
CAGCAACCTCCTCCTCTATTACCAGACACGCCACCTCCTCCTCTATTACCAGACAGCTACCTCCTCCTCTATTACCAGACACGACACCTCCTACTCTATTACCAGACACGACACCTCCTCCTCTATTACCAGACACGCCACCTCCTCTATTACCAGACACGCCATCTCCTCTATTACCAGGCACGCCACCTCCTCCTCTATTACCAGACAGCTACCTCCTCCTCTATTACCAGACACGCCACCTCCTCCTCTATTACCAGACACGTCACCTCCTCCTCTATTACCAGACAGCTACCTCCTCCTCTATTACCAGACACGCCACCTCCTCCTCTATTACCAGACAGCTACCTCCTCCTCTATTACCAGACAGCTACCTCCTCCTCTATTACCAGACAGCTACCTCCTCCTCTATTACCAGACACGCCACCTCCTCCTCTATTACCAGACACGCCACCTCCTCCTCTATTACCAGACACGACACCTCCTCCTCTATTACCAGACACGCCACCTCCTCCTCTATTACCAGGCACGACACCTCCTCCTCTATTACCAGACACGCCACCTCCTCCTCTATTACAAGAAACGCCACCTCCTCCTCTATTACCAGACAGCCACCACCTCCTCTATTACCAGACACGCCACCTCCTCCTCTATTACCAGACACGCCACCTCCTCCTCTATTACCAGACAGCCACCTCCTCCTCTATTACAAGACAGGTACCTCCTCCTCTATTACCAGACACGCCACCTCCTCCTCTATTACCAGACACGCCACCTCCTCTATTACCAGACACGCCACCTCCTCCTCTATGACCAGACACGCCATCTCCTCTATTACCAGGCACGACAGCTACTCCTCTATTACCAGACACGCCACCTCCTCCTCTATTACCAGACACGCCACCTCCTCCTCTATTACCAGACACGCCACCTCCTCCTCTATTACCAGACACGCCTCCTTCTCTATTACCAGACACGCCACCTCCTCCTCTATTACCAGACAGCTACCTCCTCCTCTATTACCAGACAGGCCACCTCCTCCTCTATTACCAGAAACGCCACCTCCTCCTCTATTACCAGACACGCCACCTCCTCCTCTATTACCAGACACAACACCTCCTCCTCTATTACCAGACACGACACCTCCTCCTCTATTACCAGACACGCCACCTCCTCCTCTATTACCAGACACACCACCACCTCCTCTATTACCAGACACGCCACCTCCTCCTCTATTACCAGACAGCAACCTCCTCCTCTATTACCAGACACGCCACCTCCTCCTCTATTACCAGACAGCTACCTCCTCCTATATTACCAGACACGACACCTCCTACTCTATTACCAGACACGACACCTCCTCCTCTATTACCAGACACGCCACCTCCTCTATTACCAGACACGCCATCTCCTCTATTACCAGGCACGCCACCTCCTCCTCTATTACCAGACAGCTACCTCCTCCTCTATTACCAGACACGCCACCTCCTCCTCTATTACCAGACACGTCACCTCCTCCTCTATTACCAGACAGCTACCTCCTCCTCTATTACCAGACACGCCACCTCCTCCTCTATTACCAGACAGCTACCTCCTCCTCTATTACCAGACAGCTACCTCCTCCTCTATTACCAGACAGCTACCTCCTCCTCTATTACCAGACACGCCACCTCCTCCTCTATTACCAGACACGCCACCTCCTCCTCTATTACCAGACACGACACCTCCTCCTCTATTACCTGACACGCCACCTCCTCCTCTATTACCAGGCACGACACCTCCTCCTCTATTACCAGACACGCCACCTCCTCCTCTATTACAAGACACGCCACCTCCTCCTCTATTACCAGACAGCCACCACCTCCTCTATTACCAGACACGCCACCTCCTCCTCTATTACCAGACACGCCACCTCCTCCTCTATTACCAGACAGCCACCTCCTCCTCTATTACCAGACAGGTACCTCCTCCTCTATTACCAGACACGCCACCTCCTCCTCTATTACCAGACACGCCACCTCCTCTATTACCAGACACGCCACCTCCTCCTCTATGACCAGACACGCCATCTCCTCTATTACCAGGCACGACAGCTACTCCTCTATTACCAGACACGCCACCTCCTCCTCTATTACCAGACACGCCACCTCCTCCTCTATTACCAGACACGCCACCTCCTCCTCTATTACCAGACACGCCTCCTTCTCTATTACCAGACACGCCACCTCCTCCTCTATTACCAGACAGCTACCTCCTCCTCTATTACCAGACAGGCCACCTCCTCCTCTATTACCAGACATGCCTCCTCCTCTATTACCAGACACACCACCACCTCCTCTATTACCAGACACGCCACCTCCTCCTCTATTACCAGACACGCCACCTCCTCCTCTATTACCAGACAGCTACCTCCTCCTCTATTACCAGACACGACACCTCCTACTCTATTACCAGACACGACACCTCCTCCTCTATTACCAGACACGCCACCTCCTCTATTACCAGACACACCATCTCCTCTATTACCAGGCACGCCACCTCCTCTTCTATTACCAGACAGCTACCTCCTCCTCTATTACCAGACACGTCACCTCCTCCTCTGTTACCAGACAGCTACCTCCTGCTCTATTACCAGACACGCCACCTCCTCCTCTATTACCAGACACGCCACCTCCTCTATTACCAGACACGCCACCTCCTCCTCTATTACCAGACACGCCACCTCCTCCTCTATTACCAGACACTCCACCTCCTCCTCTATTACCAGACACGCCACCTCCTCCTCTATTACCAGACACGACACCTCCTCCTCTATTACCAGACAGCCACCCACTCCTCTATTACCAGACAGCTACCTCCTCCTCGATTACCAGACACGCCACCTCCTCCTCTATTACCAGACACGCCTCCTCCTCTATTACCAGGCACGACAGCTCCTCCTCTATTACCAGACACGCCACCTCCTCCTCTATTACCAGACACGCCACCTCCTCCTCTATTACCAGACAGCTACCTCCTCCTCTATTACCAGACACGACACCTCCTCCTCTATTACCAGACACGACACCTCCTCCTCTATCACCAGACACGACACCTCCTCCTCTATTACCATACACGACACCTCCTCCTCTATTACCAGACACGACACCTCCTCCTCTATTACCAGACACGCCACCTCCTCCTCTATTACCAGACACGCCACCTCCTCCTCTATTACCAAAGCAAATCCAGCAAACTTGACAACTGTGGGATTCATCGGCGTCAACACGGGCCAGTATCCCTGTGGAACGCTTTCGACACCATGCCCCAACTCAAAATTAGGAAGGTGTTTTTAGTGTTTTCTACACTCAAGATGGTGGCTAGCATGTATTTCTTTGATCAGTGTTTGTAGCTGAAAAGCGGATGTGTGGATTTGTGTCTCCTTTTACCTTTGTTTCATCTGGCTGTGAAAGGGAAAGGGGGTTACCTAGTCAGTTGTACAACTGAATGCATTCAAATGAGCGGTGCGGAGGGGCTGCCATATTTGACATCCACGTCTTCGGCGCCCAGGGAATAGGGGGTTAACTGCCTTACTCAGGGGCAGAAAGACAGATTTTTACCTTGTCAGCTCGGGGAGTCGATCCAGCAACCTTTCGGTTACTGGCCCGACGTTCTAACCACTAGGCTACCTGTTGCCCCAACACATTTGACAATAGGGCAAAATAGCACACAGCGTTTTTAAGGAGACATACAAAACAGGTCTACTGACCCTTCTGAGCTGTACTTTGACATACCTGGGCACCCTACTCTGCACTGGGGCCTGCACTGGGTCATTATCTGATCAAACATCTGCTACTGCTGCTTTCATCATTCCACATTATGCTTTGGGTCTTTTTGGACTACTTGGTTTATCCTACTTTGATTAACTCTTTTGAACTCTCTCGCGGCCCGGTGTAGAGCTTTCCTCCCTCCTGGCTATCCACCGGCCTGTTCTGGAAACTACATCCCTTCCAAGGTGCTTCTCTCCTGGCTATCATACTGGTAACACGGCCTCCGTTGCTGTTTTGATGGGCCCCAGCATTTAATCACATTCAGTAAGTCACCACTCTCTCCTTGCTGTTGTTATGCTGGCGAGTTGTGTGCCTTGGTTGTGTGTTATTGTGGGTCTGGCTGGTTTCTAGTCTGTGGTTGGGTTCTGGCTTGCTGCCTACAACTGTGGTAATCCTAGAAACTGTGTGATTCAATCTAACCAACTGTCACACTTTGACATTAAGCTAATTCCTTACCAAACTACTTTATATGTGTGGATTTTAAGAGACTTTTTCCCAAATGGCATTTACCACTTTCAGCCACCCGGGGAATCTGACTTTTTCCAGATTGGCAGCTACCACCATGCCAAGAGTGTGCAAAGCTGTCATCAAGGCAAAGGGTGGCTAATTTGAAGAATCTAAAATACATTTTTATTTATTTAACAATTTTTTGGTTACTACATGATTCCATATGTGTTATTTCATAGTTTTGATGTCTTCACTATTATTGTACAATGTAGAAAATAGTAAAAATAAAGAAAAAGCCTTGAATGAGTAAAAATACTGAGTATACCCACACACTGAACAAAAATATGCAACCACCTTAACCCTAACCATCACAATAACCTTAAATTAAAAAAAAAAATACTCAGCAATCTACACACAATACCCCATAATGACAAAGTGAAAGTCTATATAAGGTCACATAGTTGACAGTGCATGTCAGAGCAAAAACCAAGTAATGAGGTCGAAGGAATTGTCCATGGAGCAAGTCTGGGTCCAAAAGACTTGTTAACAGCTCCTACCCCAAGCCACAGACTCCTGAACAGATAATCAAATGGCTACCCGGACTATTTCCCCAGCCCACAATATTACGCTGCTGCTACTCTTTATTATCCATGCATAGTCACTTTACCTCTGCCTACAGTACATGTACATATTACCTCGACTAACCGGTGCCCCCGCACATTGACTCTGTACCGGTACCCCCTCCATATAACCTCGCTACTGTTCTTTTATTGTTCCTCCTTAATTATTTGTTATTTTTCAATTTTTCATATTTATTTTTGTAACTTATTTACTTCAATTTATTTGAGTAAATACTTTAACAATTATTTTCTTAAAACTGTATTGTTGGTTAAGGGCTTGTAAGTAAGCATGGTAAAACCTGTTACATTCGGTGCATGTGACAAATAATATTTGATTAGATTGTATTGAAGCACAGCTCTGGGGAAGGGTCCCATGTCCAGAAATCCTTATTCCGCATCTCCTCTTTGGGCTGCTCCTGCCTGTTGACACGCTGCTTGGTCCGTTTGTGGTGGGTGATTCTGTAACGGCTTTCTTCTATCTCCTCCTCGGACGAGGAGGTGTAGCACGGATCGGACCAAAATGCAGCGTGTAGATTGCGATCCATGTTTAATGAACGACCGTAAAACACGAAGCAATAACAAACACTACAAAACAAAGAACTTAACGAAAACCGAAACAGTCTATACTTGTGTAAACTAACACTGAGACAGGAACAACGACACATAGGACAATCACCCACGACAAACTCAAAGAATATGGCTGCCTAAATATGGTTCCCAATCAGAGACAACGATAAACACCTGCCTCTGATTGAGAACCACTCCAGACAGCCATAGACTTTGCTAGATCACCCCACTAGCTACAATCCCGATACATACACACCAAAACCCCAAGACAAAACACACCACAATACAAAAACCCCATGCCACACCCTGGCCTGACCCAATACATGAAGATAAACACAAAATACTTCGACCAGGGTGTGACAAATAATTTTTCCATTAATTGTTAAGACAGATTACTTCACTTAAAATTTACTGTATCACAATTCCAGTGGGTCAGAAGTTTACATACACTAAGTTGACTGTGCCTTAAAACAGTTTGGAAAAATTCCAGAAAATTATATAATGGCTTTAGAAGCTTCTGATAGGCTAATTGACATCAATTGAATCAAAATAAATCAGACAAGACCTCCCCAAAAAAATATAGACCTCCACAAGTCTAATTCATCCTTGGGAGCAATTTCCAAACGCCTGAAGGTACCATGTTCATCTGTACAAAAAATAATATGCCAGTATAAACACCATGGGACCACGCAGCCGTCATTCCGCTCAGGATGGAGATGCGTTCTGTCTCCTAGAGACGAATGTACGTTGGTGCGAAAAGTGCAAATCAATCCCAGAACAACAGCAAAGAACCTTGTGAAGATGCTGGAGGAAATGGGTACAAAAGTATCTATATCCACAGTAAAACGAGTCCTACATCAACATAACCTGAAAGGCTGCTCAGCAAGGAAGAAGCCACAGCTCCAAAACTGCCATGAAAAAGCCAGACTATGGTTTGCCACTGCACATGGTGACAAATATAGTACTTTTGGAGAAATGTCCTCTGGTCTGATGAAACAAAAATATAACTTTTTGGCCATAATGACCATCGTTTTGTTTGGAGGAAAAAGGTGGAGGCTTGCAAGCCGGAGAGCACCATCCCAACCGTGAAGCACGGGGGTGGTAGCATCATGTTCAGGAGGGACTGGTGCACTTCACAAAATAGATCACATCATGAGGAAAGAAATTATGTGGAAATATTGAAGCAACATCTCAAGACATCAGTCAGGAAGTTAAAGCTTTGTCGCAAATGTGTCTTCCGAATGGACAATGACCTCAAGCATACTTCCAAAGTTGTGGCAAAATGGCTTAAGGACAACAAAGTCAAGGTATTGGAGTGGCCATCACATAGCACTTTTTCAGCAGAACTGAAAAAGTGTGTGCGAACAAAAGACGGCCTACAAACCTAACCTGAGTTACACCAGCTCTGTCAGGAGAAATGGGCCAAATTTCACCCAATTTATTGTGGGAAGCTTGTGGAAGGCTACCCAAAACATTTGACCCAAGTTAAACAATTTAAAGGCAATGCTACCAAATTCTAATTGAGTGAATGTAAACCTTCTGGGAATGTGATGAAAGAAATACAATATGAAATTAATAGTTATCTTTTATTCTGACATTTAACATTGTTAAAATAAAGTGATGATACTAACTGACCTAAGACAGGGATTTTTTTTATGTCATTGTGGTATTGTGTGTGATGAGGAGGGAAAAAAACAATTTAATCAATTTTAGAATAAATCTATAAGGGGGAAAAAAGTCAAGGGGTCTGAATACTTTCCGAAGGCACTGTATAGACAGATCAAATCAATGATGACGCAGATAATAGGACAAATAATAATAGTCAATTAACAGGACACTCCAGTGAGAAAGTAAGAAATGAATGAGGACAATAATGAAACATTTAGAAAAACACAGGTAGCAATGGCTGCCCCTATGGGTGTTAGGAAGCTGCCATATTTTGCAGTTAATATGGCACAAAGGTGTTTTTCTCCCAGCAGATATAGGATTTTCTACTTTTCTGTTATGGTTTCAAAATGTTTGCATTTGTTGTCAATTTTGGGAAAGAAAATTGCTTGAGTCTGTATAGTTCTCGCACTTTAGGAGAAAATGCAGCCCCTTCTCGACCTGTCCTCCAGGACACCTACAACACCCGATGTCACAGGATGGCCATAAAGATCATCAAGGACAACAACCACCCGAGCCACTGCCTGTTCACCCCGCTATCATCCAGAAGGCGAGGTCAGTACAGGTGCATCAAAGCTGGGACCGAGAGACTTCTATCTCAAGGCCATCAGACTGTTAAACAGTCATCACTAACATTGAGTGGCTGCTGCCAACATACTGACTCAACTCCAGCCACTTTAATAATAGAAATTGATGTAAAAAATGTATCACTAGTCACTTTATACAATGCCACTTAATATGTTTACATACCCTACATTACTCATCTCATACTGTACTCGATACCATCTACTGCATCTTGCCTATGCCGTTCTGTACCATCACTCATTCACATATCTTTAAATATACTTTAACCCTTTACACTTGTGTGTATAAGGAAGTTGTTGTGGAATTGTTAGTTAGATTACTCGTTGGATATTACGGCATTGTCGGAACTAGAAGCACAAGCATTTCGCTACACTCGCATTAACATCTGCTAACCGTGTGTATGTGACAAATAAAATTTGATTTGTCTCTGAGGGCAGTGTTCTCTCTGGGCCTCTACCTGTCTCTGAGGGCAGAGTGTCCCCTCTAGGCCTCGACCTGTCTCTGAGGGCAGAGTGTTCTCTCTGGGCAACCAGGTTTGCCTGTGACGTTCAGTCTACAGTATATAGCCACACTGTGCTCACTAAGTCTGTACCTTGTCAGTGTTTTCCTCAGTTCTATATCAGTCACAGTGGTCAGATAGTCTGTGTTACGCACGCCTCTATGAAGAGGGAACGCAACACCCTGCTATAACTAAACTCTCTGTGAAGTGAAAAAGGTATGGACTGTAGGTGCGAGTAAGAATGACAACAGACAGAATGTGGTACCGTTTTACAAGGACTTTATTCCTGTACACGGTAATATGGGGAAAAGGGGTTGGACGGAACCAAAGCAAAGAAAGTAAATCTCAAAGCCCCCCCCTCTCCTATCTTACCTGCCTACCCACTACTTACCTAATTTAGCACCACCTGGTGCCCTAACCAAAATACAGGGAGTGGTCCGCCCAGGTCTTACCTAGTGTGCCTAGACAGTGAATATACTACGGGTATATGTATGCCCGCGGGCCTCTTGCCTAAGCACTCCCAAGGTGCCTTCCCCTTCCCCCCTGGGAACAAATGAAACAGAATATTACACAATTTTACAAACAAACTAAGAAACAGAGGACATCAACTAAGCTCTACCTGAGCAACAAACTCACAGAACATACCCACTCTCAGCAATGAACTCCCAGCAAAATCAACCTCTAGCAAAAACTCTCTATCACAAACAATCACTCAGCAATGACCTCAGCAATGACCTCAGCAATGACCTCAGCAAAATCTCTCTAGCAAAATCTCTCTAGCAAAATCTCTCTAGCAAAATCTCTCTAGCAAAATCTCTCTAGCAAAATCTCTCTAGCAAAATCTCTCTAGCAAAATCTCTCTAGCAAAATCTCTCTCTCCTGAACAGAACACTGGCTTTTATATAGCTTCAGAATGAATGTATAATTGGAGACAGCTGTGTCTTGACGAGGGGGCGTGGTCAGCTCTCCAATTAGCCCTGGAGTCGACCAATCAGCTGCTTGAGGGATTTCAGGAAGCCATTTCCTGAAATAAACACATGCAAATACACAAACTACAACACATAAACTGGGGAACGTAACAGTCTGCCACCATGTACTGTCTGTTTAGAGCCAAATAGCATTGAAGTTTACTTGGATTTGTTGTGGTGTCTTTCCAATATGTGATATTTTTTTTCTTTTTGCTTTGTGATTTGTTTGGGACAAATTTTCTGTGTGCTGAGGTTTTGTTGGGTTGGTAGGGGTTAGTGAACTGAGCTTCAGAACCAGCTGGCTGAGGGGATTACTATTTATTTTTATGGTCACCTCCTGGCAATTGAGGGCTTTGTGATGGTATGAGTGGGAGTCAGTTGTTTTTAAATTATTGTACAATTTGGTTACTTTTTGGGGGGTATTAATCAGAAGAGGGCCTAATTCTGCTCTGCATGCGTTGTTTGGACTTTTTCTCTGAAGAGGCTCTTACAGAATTTTCCTCTTTGTAGTTTTTATAGTATTTCCAGGATTTGACATTGTGTTGTTGGCGACTTCTTCTGTGGGTTTTAATGACGGACTGCAACCCAAAAAGGTGTATTGCCGCCACTAACTGAAAAGGTTGAAACCATAATGGGCAATTCCACATGCAGGGTTTCACTTGGGTTTCTGTCCCATTTGTCAAATTCTTGCTTTGTAATTGGATCCAACCCTTCAAATCAATCAAATGTACTTATAAAGCCCTTTTTACATCAGCCAATGTCACAAAGTGCTATACAAAAACACAGCCTAAAACCCCAAAAAGCAAGCAATGCAGTGGCTAGGAAACCCCCCTAGAAAGGCAGGAAGCTAGGAAGAAACCTAGAGAGGAACCAGGTTCTGATGGGGTGGCCAGTCCTCTTCTGGCTGTGCTGGGTGGGGATTATAACAGAACATGGCCAAGATGTTCAACAGTTTTTGGAAGACCAGCTTCAAATACTACTAATAATCACAGTGGTTGTAGAGGGTGTAACAGGTCAACACCTCAGGAGTAAATGTCAGTTGGCATTCATAGCCAAACATTAAGAGTTCGAGACAGCAGGTGCGGTAGAGAGAGAGTCGAAAACAGCAGGTCCGGGACAAGGTAGCATGTCCGGTGAACAGGTCAGGGTTCCATAGCCGCAGGCAAACTGGAGCAGCAGTATGACCAGGTAGACTGGGGACATCAAGGAGTTATCAGGCCAGGTAGTCCTGAGGCATGATCCCAGGGATCAGGTCCTCTGGGAGGGGAGGGATAGGTGGACTGGGGACATCAAGGAGTCATCAGGCCAGGTAGTCCTGAGGCATGATCCCAGGGCTCAGGTCCTCTGGGAGGGGAGGGATAGGTGGACTGGGGACATCAAGGAGTTATCAGGCCAGGTAGTCCTGAGGCATGATCCCAGGGCTCAGGTCCTCTGGGAGGGGAGGGATAGGTGGACTGGGGACAACAAGGAGTCATCAGGCCAGGTAGTCCTGAGGCATGGAGCCAGGGCTCAGGTCCTCCGGGAGAGATAGAGAGAATTAGAGGGAGCATACTTCAATTCACACAGGACACCGGATAAGACAGGAGAAGTACTCCAGATATAACAGTCTGACCCTAGCCTCCCGACACAAACTAGTGCAGCATAAATACTGTGCAGCATAAATACTGGAGGCCGAGACAGGAGGGGTCGGGAGACACCTTGAACCATGTACGACGATACCCCCAGACAGTGCCAACCACGCAGGATTTAACCCCATCCACTTTTCCAAAGCACAGACCCTGACCCTACTACCCTGAGACAAGGCAGAGTATAGCTCACCCTTCACTGCCATATAGTGCTCTATTGATTAGAATATTTTGAACCAGATCCTAATTGGTACAATATGTTTAATTTAATAGATAGTTAAATGGCAGAGAAAGCCCTCCTTGGTTTGTCTTTCAGTTCATTCACAGCCAGGTTGGAATTCCCTGTGTAGCTCTTGTTTAGTCCCTATGTGTCTGTGTATTCTATATGAGTGGAGCCCAGTAAAAAGTACAGTTGGGTTAGGGGTTAGGGTTTACATACACCTTAGCCAAATACATTTGAACTTAGTTTTTCACAATTCCTGACATTTAATCCTAGTAAAAAATCCTTGTCTTAGGTCAGATAGATTCACCACTTTATTTTAAGAACGTGATGTCAGAATAATAGTAGAGAGAATTATTTATTTCAGCTTTTATTTCTTTCATCACATTCCCAGAAGGTCAGATGTTTACAGACACTCAATTAGTATTTGGTAGCATTGCCTTTAAATTGTTTAACTTGGGTCAAATGTTTCGAACTGTAGTCTGTTTTTTTTTTACGGCGGTTTTGGAGCAGTGGCTTCTTCCTTGCTCAGTGGCCTTTCAGGTTATGTCAATATAGGACTCGTTTTACTGTGGATATAGATACTTTTGTACTGGTTTCCTCCAGCATCTTTACAAGGCCCTTTGATATTATTCTGGGATTTATTTGCACATTTCGCACCAAAGTACGTACCAAAGTAAGTCGCCTTCCTGAGCAGTATGATGGCCATGGTGTTTATACTTGCATACTATTGTTTGTACAGATGAACGTGGTACCTTCAGGCATTTGGAAATTGCTCCCAAGGATGAACCAGACTTGTGGGGGTCTATAATTGTTTTTCTGAGGTCTTGGCTGATTTCTTTTGATTTTCCCATGATGTCAAGCAAAGAGACACTGAGTTTGAAGGTAGGCTTTGAAATACATCCACAGGTACACCTCCAATTGACTCAAATGATGTCAATTAGCCTATCAGAAGCTTCTAAAGCCATAGCATCATTTTCTGGAAAGGCACAGTCAACTTAGTGTATGTAAACTTCTGACCCACTGGAATTGTGATACAGTGAATTATAAGTGAAATAATCTGTCTGTAAAAAATTACTGGAAAGATTACTTGTGTTATGCAGAAAGTAGATGTCCTAACCGACTTGCCAAAACTACAGTTCGTTAACAAGAAATTTGTGGAGTGGTTGAAAAACTAGTTTTAATGACTCCAACCTAAGTGTATGTAAACTTCTGACTTCAACTGTAGATTGGTTTCTCTGACATCTGGACCTTTTATGGAATATTATAATGTTAGTCTTTTTGAGATTGACTGTCCGGGCCCAGGTTTGACAGACTGCAGACAAACTACTTGTTCCCTCTTCTGTGGGGGCAGCAGTACCAGGTCATCTGACTGCAGGAGACATTGGATTTCTGTGTCATTAAGAGTGAGATCGGGAGCTGTTGACTGCTCATGTTTTTTGGACAATTAATTTAGCTCATTTCATTCACAAAGTTCAGGTATGGAAAGCTCTTAGAGACTCATTTAGAAAGTAATCCCAGGTGAATGTAACATGTTTTGACTCATACAAATGTTTGAATTTTTCTTCCACTTTGACATTCATATGCATATTCATGTAGACTGTTGACAAAAAAGGGCAATTAGATCCATTTGAATCACACTTTTTAACAAGAAAATGTGGGGGAATAAGTAAAGGGGTGTGACTACTTTCTGAAGGCACTGTGTGAGAGACCAGCCCACCCTATTAAAAGAAAGATGGCCCAGCCCAATCTGCCCATGCAGACAGGTATACTATGCTGTATGAAATACTAATAAAGTTAAACATTTTTAGAGTGTAGGACCAAACGTTTAATTATCCCTGCATCAATTGACTGTTTCATCGTCATCACCACCACCATGACAGGCCAGTTCCTGTAGAGCCACATTCCAGAACATTCTCAGTTGAGGAAGTCATCTGGTGACCACATTCCTAGTCAGGCTGTTAGCTTCGAGGAAGCCATAACATAAAACCTATTGATATTACTCACAGTCAGTTAAATGCATCATCGTGATTGGTTCCTTTCTTATTAGGCTAAACTGCCAATATGTTATAACATAAGGAGATTGACACGAAAATGAAAAGGCGGGAAATATATATTTGTTTAATATAATGTGCGTGTATTTTCAAATATCATTAACTAGGATGATATAGCATACATATAGCATACTGAAGCCCAACATTTAGATACAAATATGAAATGAGAGTCGTATAATAGCCTATATCAAATTGGACGAGATTAGAAGCTGTCTAAAGCAGATGCAACAGGTGCTCTTTCAAAGTGAAACCACACCCAATTTATTATCACCGTACCACCTCCCCAGTTTCAGTCGGACAAGTTTTTAAGACAACACTCCAGACTGTCAACTTTAGTTTACTTAGACTGACTAGTGCTGCTGTATCACCTTAACAAGTTAGTAACAGCAGTCCAGAAGCCATGCCGAGCCACGCGGAGCAGTGGATCCGCACTTCGATGCGCACCCCGGGCATTTTTATCTTCGGAATGGTCCTTGCCCCTTGCGGCTGGATCCTAAACCTCACAGCGACAGTGGCTCCCAACTGGAGAACCATCAACACTATCGCCTTACTGCCGGTTGATACGTTCCTACAACAAGGCATCTGGGACATATGCAAGACGTCCAGCTCGTCCCAAGTAAACCAATGTAACCAAAAGGACGAGGCGTACTTCAACAACCAGATTATAGCGGTCGCCCAGGGCTTGATGGTAGCGTCTCTGATATTGACTCTGATTGGGCTGGCCACGGCAACCCCCGGGGTAAGGTGCTGGAAAGACCGCCCGAACTGGACAGTAGCCGGGCTGGGGGGAATGCTCATCTTTCTGTCTGGAGTCTTGACGATCATCCCTATTGCATGGTACACTCACATCTTCAAGGACATCGCCGCATCCAGCACCGACATTCGCGTTGGCTACTGTATTATTTTGGGATACATCGGGGGCATCTTCGAGCTACTGGGCGGCTTGGTCATGTTCATTGGGATATGTCGTTGCTGTGGCGGTAAGAACCGCGGAGAGACGCGAATCTCGGAGACCACAGCACACTTCAGAAACACCAAACCCCCACCGCGCCGCATCGAGGTGCCGAGCATAGCCCGAACCCGGAGTAGCGCTAGCAGCGTCCCCTACTCTAAAGACTCCATGGAAGACGAGGCGGACTTCCCCCGGGCAAAGAGCACCTCGTACGGAGGAAGACGACCCGCTTATGACGTTGATCTGTGAGGACATTATGGTGAAGTGGGCCAGTTGCCATTGATAGGTGTGACATGTATACTATAGCACTACACAGTAACATTACATATCTACCAATAAAATGACATTTACCTCTACATGTAGGCATGTCGTTTTAACCATAAAACTAGACCTAATCTTGTTGTTTGGGTGAATATGATAGAAATATAAATTATTTCACACTTTTGGGAATATGCCTATGATGTGGCCTATGGCATGTTTGTATTTGAAGATGTAACATTATTTACAAATTACAATGCCAGCGCCAAAGAACATGGAATGCAGTGCCTTCGGGAAGTATTCAGACCCCTTGACTTTTTCTACATTTTGTTAGGTTACAACCTTATAACATTTATAAAATTGTTTTTTTTTCCCATCAATCTACACACACTACCCTGTAATGGCAATGCAAAAACAGGCTTTTAGAAATGTTTGCTAATTTATAAAAAATAAATACTACATTTACATAAGTATTCAGACCCTTGACTCAGTTCTTTGTTTAAGCACCTTTGGCAGTAATTACAGCCTCGAGTCTTGGGTATAATGCTATAAGCTTGGTACACCTGTATTTGGGGAGTTTATCCCATTTTTCTCTGCAGATCCTCAAGTTCTGTCAGGTTGGATGGGGAGCGTCTCTGCACATCTATTTCCAGGTCTCTCCAGAGATGTTCCATCGGGTTCAAGTCCGAGCTCTGGCTGGGCCACTCAAGGACATCCAGAGACTTGTCCCGAAGCCACTCCTACGTTGTCTTGCCTGTGTGCTTAGGGTCGTTGTCCTGTTGGAAGTGAACCTTTGCCACAGTCTGAGGTCCTGAGTGCTCTGAAGCAGGTTTTCATCAAGGATCTCTGTACTTTGCTCCGCTCATTTTTCCCTCAATCCTGACTAGTCTCCCAGTCCCTGCCGCTGATAACATCCCCACAGCATGATGCTGCCACCACCATGCTTTACCGTAGGGATGGTGCCAGGTTTCCTCCCAACGTGACGCTTGGCATTCAGGCTAAAGATTTGAATCTTGGTTTCATCAGACCAGAGAATCTTGTTTCTCATGGTCAGAGTCCTTTAGGTGCCTTTTGGCA
Organism: Oncorhynchus mykiss; assembly: GCF_057628025.1. Classification (NCBI taxonomy): domain Eukaryota; kingdom Metazoa; phylum Chordata; class Actinopteri; order Salmoniformes; family Salmonidae; genus Oncorhynchus; species Oncorhynchus mykiss. The sequence continues at coordinate 256,335 of NC_143026.1, read as the reverse complement.
AACTCCAACTGGGCTGTCATGTGCCTTTTACTGAGGAGTGGCTTCCGTCCGGCCCCTCAACCATAAAGGCCTGATTGGTGGCGTGCTGCAGAGATGATTGTCCTTCTGGAAGGTTCTCCCATCTCCACAGAGAAACTCCAGAGCTCTGTCTGTGACCATCAGACTCTGGCCACCACCCTGACAAAGGCCCTTCTCCCCCGATTGCTCAGCTGGGCAACAAGTTCTAGGAAGAGTGTTGGTAGTTCCAAACATATTCCATTTAAGAATGAGGCCACTGTTCTTGGGGACCTTCAATGCTGCAGAAATGTTTTGGTACCCTTCCCCAAATCTGTGCCTCAACACAATCCTGACTCGGAGCTCAACGGACAATTTCTTCGACCTAATGGCTTGGTTTTTTGCTCTGACATGCACTGTCAATTGTGACAGGTGTGTGCCTTTCCAAATCATGTCCAATCAATTTAATTGACCACAGGTGGACTCCAATCAAGTTTTAGCCATTGACTGGCTGCTGCCAACATACTGACTCATCTCTAGCCACTTTAATAATGACAAATTTATGTAATAAATACATCACTAGCCACTTTAAACAATGCCACTTTATATAATGTTTACATACCCTACATTACTCATCTCATATGTATATACTGTCTACTGCATCTTGCCTATGCTGCACGGCCATCGCTCATTCATTTATTTTTATGTACATATTCTTATTCATTCCTTTACTTGTGTGATAAGGTAGTTGTGAAATTGCTAGGTTAGATTACTTGTTAGATATTACTGCATAGTCGGAACTAGAAGCACAAGCATTTCGCTACACTCGCATTAATATCTGCTAACCATGTGTATGTGACAAATAAAATTTGATTGAGAAACATTTAAAAGATTATCAATGGAAACAGGATGCACCTGAGCTCAATTTCAAGTCTCACAGAAAAGGGTCTGAATACAAGAACAATTCTAAGAACCTGTTTTCGCCTTGTGATTATGGTGATTATGGTGTATATAATGTGTTAGGTCAAGGGGTCTGAATACTATATACACACACACTTAAATATTGGATGGGTCAGGATCTGTGTGCTCAAATCAGTCGACTTAACTGTCTAAATGCACTTTACATTCTATTCCAGGAGGACAGGCTGCTCAGACTCCATGTTACTAACCTAAATGGAAAACATTTTATTAAGGGCTGTTTAGCCTACAAGTTATCCTACTGCTAGGCCTACATGTTATGATTCTACTGTAAGTGATTTTATTTAGGGCTGCTAGGCCTACATGTTCTTACTGTAGGATACAAGGGGTTTTATTAAATCAACTTTTTAGTGTTTTTCTGTTTAATATATTCTATTCATTCCTACTGAGGGTTGACATGTTGAATTAACAGTTAAACGACAGTAGTTTGACTCTACAGACCGAGGTTAAGCTACAAGACAGAATAGTGAAACAGAAATCACAGGTGTCCAATTGAATTGGAGTTGCCAGACATCCGCCAGGGGCTGATTTTGCGATACAGTGTAGCCTACACATTCATATTTTGGGGTGCTTAACATCACCAGCACCACATCTTTATGATATATCTTGTTATAAGTGCAACGTTACAGGTTGGAATGTCAATTCTCAAATTATATTAGGTCTAATATACGTGACAAATGTACCATTTTTTGTTAAATTGGTGTTTTAATTTGTTGATAAAATGTGGGACATGATTGTTTGGTTGCGGGACAAAATGCGGGACATGATTGGTCACGCCAACATCTGCTACCACTGTTCCTTGATTAAATGTCAACAAATGACATGTTTAGTGTTTTTGTAAATAGAAAATGTTATACTTTCCACCGGGGATTGTAACTGGTTCAGGGAACAGAACCGAAAAAGTGATCCAACCGAAAAAGAAAGTGATCCATACTATTCTGGAACAGAACCATTATTTTAAAAGCATGGGAACCAGTTAATAACGTTATTTTACATTCCAGGCATTTGTTTCTAATCCCACAAAAAGAAAAACAAAGCTCCTATGCAAAGCCCTCACTGTCAGTAAAACATATTCCAGTGTCTGCCTGAAAACTTTGACTGAGCATGTTTAGGCTGCCTTCCCCTACCCCTTCTGAAGCAGAGGCTACTGTACTGACAGGACAAGCTTTTTTTAATGTATTTAACCTCTATTTAACCAGGTCGGCCAGTTGAGAACAAGTTCTCATTTACAACTGCGACCTGGCCAAGATAAAGCAAAGCAGTACGACAGAGAGTTACACACGGGATAAACAAATGTTGTCAATAACACAATAGAATAACCTATATATTTTGTGTGCAAATGTAACGGATGTGAAACGGCTAGCTTAGTTAGCGTGGGCGCTAAATAGCGTTTCAATCAGTGATGTCACTTGCTCTGAGACCTTGAAGTAGTAGTTCCCCTTGCTCTGCAAGGGCCGTGGCTTTTGTGGAGCGATGGGTAACGACGCTTCGTAGGTGTCAGTTGTTGATATGTGCAGAAGGTCCCTGGTTCGCGCCCGGGTATGGGCGAGGGGACGGTTTAAAATTATACTGTTACACAAAGGTAATAAGATTAGGGAGGTAAGGCAATAAATAGGCCATAGTGGCAAAATAATTACAATTTAGCAATTAAACACGAGTGATAGATGTGCAGAAGATGAATGTGCAAGTAGAGATACTGGGATACAAAAGAGCAAGAGGGTAAGTAATTATATGGAGATGAGGTAGTTGGGTGTGCTATTTAGCAGAGAACTGGAAGGAAAGGCAGCCAAAGGGCGAGTTGGCTTTGGGGCTGACCAGTGAAATATACCTGCTGGAGCGCGTGCGTGCTGCTATGGTGACCAGTGAGCTTTTTACAGTACAAGATTTTTACAGTACAAGATTTTTTACAGTACAAGATTGATTCAGAAGATAGATTTTTAATTAGCTAGACGAGAATGGATTCACTTTTTCAGGGCTAGTTAAGGATACTATAGGCCTAGTTATCACGTTCCCTGTTCGATTTATTAACTACAAAAAAGGTAAGACGTGTTTTTAATGCCGCTGCCCTTCTGGTGCACTTGTCTGTCCATCACACATTTGATCTATCTTAACTGCTCTATCCGCACTGATCGGTGAAGTCATTTAATAGGTTAAATGTGTTTTTTTTAAGTTTATTTGACAGGTTATAAAAAGGAATATATACTGGTACATTTTTTGTTGTTGCTTCAAACCAGTTCAGAACTTTATTTTGCTGGTCAGAAGAGTTGAACAAAACAATTGTAAAATAATTTGTTCCAAACCCTGCTTTCTACTCTAGGAATGCTAACAAGTTGTTTTGTTGGCCAAGTACATGGATGTCATAAACAGGTAAAAACTAGGCCTAGTGATCTACAGGTTAGTTCTACAAAATGTGATGGGTTTGACAAATGTGATAAACAATCCATTTAAAAGGATACCACTAGGAGACATTGATCACACAGAAGTAAACAGTGTTTTAATGTGAATTTGCCCAGGTTTAAGCATATCCAAAATTCAGATACAAGAACAAAGCTTAAAAAATACAATGGATAAAATATTTTGTTTGCAATGCTTCTACAATAATTATTCAAGAACATAATAGCATTTTATCCACATGGAATTAACAAGGCGGTTGTATGATCCGAAGGTCCATGACTGGACAGGCTTCCATTATGTTCTCACCAACCTCTAGAGGGAGAGACTGGAGCAGCTTGAAATTAAGACAAAAACTCACTTGAGTTTACAGTTACAAGAGAAAATTATATCAGCGAGGGGACCAGACTTGTATACAGTGTATATTTTCAAACCTTTGTGGCCAATGAAAAGCTCAGTTGGAATTCCTGTCATGTTTTGGAGCAACTGAATGTTGCCATTGCTTAGGTCTATTAATCACTGATGAGTCAGAGATAACACTAAGTCAGGCAACACAAAATCAGTTAACACAAACCACAAGCAACAACCACAAGCAACACAAACCAGTCAGGCAACAATCAGGCAACACAGCCACAAGCAACACAAACCAGTCAACCACAAGCAACACAAACAAGTCAGGCAACAATCAGGCAACAAACCACAAGCAACACAGCCACAAGCAACACAAACAAGTTAGGAAACAGAGTGCATCACCACACTAATCAGTCATAACAGCATGTATCACCATATAAACTAGACAGGCCAGGATACCACAGCATAGTACCACAGCATATGTATTTATATAAGAAGTCCTATTGTATAGTAGTTAACACTAGTAGTACTAGCGCATGTAGTTTATATGAATAGTACTACAGTATATAGTTGGTAATATAAATAGTACTAAAGTTTTTAGTTGCTCGTATTAAAAGTACTACAGTATATAGTTGTTTATATGAATAGTACTTCAGTATACTGTATACAGTAGTCGTGTATATAATTATTTGGTTTATATGAATAGTACTACAATATATAGTTTACATGAAGAGTACTACAGTATATAGTTGTTTATATGACGAGTACTACAGAATATAGTTATTTATATATGTACCAGGGGTGGAGCCAATGAAAAGGCCTAGCTCTGATGTTGGACAATAACATTCACTTTGATCTAAGGCACTCAGCAGCACAATAGGGATAGTCATGCAATCCTAAGTATGCAAGACGAAACCTGTTTTGACGAACACTACAGCCTGTATAAAACAGTGTTTATTTTCAAACCTCAATCCCCAGCGGATGCTTTCTGTTGCCAATGAAAAACACTGTTGGACTGACTGGTTTACCAGCGTTGAAATTCCTGTCATGTTTTGGAGAAAATGTGTTAAATGTTTCCACTCCTTAGGTGTGTCTTTCAATCACTTGTCCTGAGTCAGATAACACTAACAGTCAGGCAACTAACCAGTCAGGCCAGGCTCTAAAGGAGGTAAGCCAGTCAGGCCAGGCTCAAACGGAAGGAAATTGTTGAGAAATTTCATTTTTATGTAACCTTTAATATTGGGGTTTAACTAGGCAAGTCAGTTGAGAACAAATTCTTATTTAAAATGACGGCCTACCCCGGCCAAACCCTAACGACCCTGGGCCAATTGTGCGCCGCCCTATGGGACTCCTAATCATGGTCGGTTGTGATACAGCCTGGAATCGAACCAGGGTCTGTAGTGACACCTTTAGCACTGAGATGCAGTGCCTTAGACTGCTGCACCACTCTGGAGTAACGACTTTTCAAATAAGTCACGTTACGTTCGCTGACAGTTTGTTAGCATAGAACTGTATAGCGTATCATAACAGCAGTTGCTTGTAGGTACCGTATGTTAGCTAGCTACTAATACAAACTTGCCAGTATATTAACTATATGCTATCTTTGCTTAGCTAAGTGGTATAGCCGTTGTGGGTTCTCAATGAAGTCGTAAAACGTCTAGCTAGTAATTTGTTAGCTATGCTAACAAGAAGTTGTATAGCAACAGCATCAACTACAGATAGACAGGTGAAGCGCTAGTACAATCAACTGAAAGGATACCGGTAATTTACAGTATACTAAAAATCAACAAACAGTATATAGTATGTAATATACACTTATTAAGTATGTAGTATACAGTTTGTTAGTATTCGAACACAGCTATCGCCAAAAACAGTCGTCCCACCATATATGTATTTCTATTAGTACCGCAGCATAGTTGTTTATATAAGTAGTGCTATGGTATAGTAGTTAACACTAGCGCATGTAGTTCAAATGAAGAGTACTACAGTATATAATTGTTTATACTGGGGATAAAGCCGGATGAAGGGGATGTGCTCTGATGTTGGACCGTCAACCAAACCTACAAGAAGAGTGTGACAATGACATTAAAATCCCAGAGAACAGACATTCAGTTCACTAGACATGTTAAAGACTTCAGAAACTTTAAAACATTTATACAAATTGTTTTAACTACTGTAAATAACATCATACCAGTTTTTTTCTTAACATGAAATTCATGTTTGTGGCATGAGTTATGGTTCACTTATTGCTAATTATTGTGTGAGAACGTGGTTGAATGTCCTACCTTGATGGTGCTACAGAATGTCTTTCTCTAAACCACTTGAATCCTTGGCTGCAGCTTTCCTATAACGACACAAACATTAGCACAAGTGTTCCAGGTACAGGAGGACCGTTTCACCATACGTTCAGTTGGCTGTATTTATATTTAATGATGATAATAATTCTATAGTTACCACCTTTTGACCTTGACCCTCTGCCTGATGAACGCAATGAGGAAGGAGACGATGAGGATGCCAACGATAAAGGCCACTACCCCCAGGGTGAGCGGAACACCGATTGCCTCATTGACACTCTCATGGCAGAACTCTCCTCTGTACCCCAGGATACACTCACAGGTGGTGGCCTGTCCCTGAACCACACAGTGACCATGTCCTTTACACAGCTGGACAGCACAGGACTGCAGGTCCAGGCCACGCACCACACCATCGTCCAGGTGGAGGGTTACGGTGGGAGAGATAGCCATGACGTCGGCTGAGCCTCAGGTCACACCAGGGTAGCTGGGGATGGAGCAAAGACCTAAAGCCTTAACATACAGTATGTATAGTACCATCTATACCATGTGTTATAAAATGTCTAAAAACTTGTTTTCGCTTTGTCATTTGATTTTGTGTGTAGATAAATGTTTTTATTCAATTTTAGAATAAGGCTGTAACTTAAAATGTGGAAAAAGGGTCTGAATACTTTTCGAACGCACTGTATCCTCATTATGGCTGAGCAAACAGCTAGACTAGAAGACATGCTCTGTAGTTATGGCTGAGCAAACAGCTAGACTACAAGACATATGCTCTGTAGTTATGGCTGAGCAAACAGCTAGACTAGAAGACATGCTCTGTAGTTATGGCTGAGCAAACAGCTAGACTAGAAGACATGCTCTGTAGTTATGGCTGAGCAAACAGCTAGACTAGAAGACATGCTCTGTAGTTATGGCTGAGCAAACAGCTAGACTAGAAGACATGCTCTGTAGTTATGGCTGAGCAAACAGCTAGACTAGAAGACATATGCTCTGTAGTTATGGCTGAGCAAACAGCTAGACTAAAAGACATATGCTCTGTAGTTATGGCTGAGCAAACAGCTAGACTAGAAGACATATGCTCTGTAGTTATGGCTGAGCAAACAGCTAGACTAGAAGACATATGCTCTGTAGTTATGGCTGAGCAAACAGCTAGACTAAAAGACATATGCTCTGTAGTTATGGCTGAGCAAACAGCTAGACTAGAAGACATATGCTCTGTAGTTATGGCTGAGCAAACAGCTAGACTAGAAGACATGCTCTGTAGTTATGGCTGAGCAAACAGCTAGACTAGAAGACATATGCTCTGTAGTTATGGCTGAGCAAACAGCTAGATTAGAAGACATATGCTCTGTAGTTATGGCTGAGCAAACAGCTAGATTAGAAGACATATGCTCTGTAGTTATGGCTGAGCAAACAGCTAGACTAGAAGACATATGCTCTGTAGTTATGGCTGAGCAAACAGCTAGACTAGAAGACATATGCTCTGTAGTTATGGCTGAGCAAACAGCTAGATTAGAAGACAGGTGTGCTTATGGCTGAGCAGAGCTAGATTTGAAGACATATGTACTGTAGTTATGGCCGAGCAGACAGTTAGAAGACAGATACATTTATGGCTGAGCAGAAAGCTAGATATGAAGACAGATGTAGCTAAGGCTGATCAGACATCTAGATTAAAAGACCGATGTAGCCTAGTTATGCTTGAGCAGCTTGGAAGCACCCAGTCAATCAGGTTCAACAGGATCACAGACCTTAAACAATGGCTCCAGGTGAAAAACTGACACCCAAGGCAGGAATGGTGGAGAACATTACATACCAACACATCTCTAAAAAGGTTACTTACTAGTATTAGAGTGTAGAGAAGACTAACCAGTCAGGGCGTAGAAAATGCTTCTTTAAAAGAGGATACCTTGGTTTAATCTGGGATATGCATCTGAATTTACACTGCTTCTATAGAGGTGTTCAGAGAGAGAGAGAAACTTTCCTTTACAAAATAAATCAGGAACAGGAAGGAGACGAGCACCTAACCCAAGCTCTGTGAATAGCTGAAAACAGGAACTATCAGCTCAGCTAGAGCCAACTACCCCTCCCTGCTGGGAGGCAGTCACACAGACACTCACTGAAATGCTGCAGAGAAAACGGACTGCCTGTGTAAAGACAGTCTAATTCTGATCTTCATTTCACTAATTGGTATTTTGACCGCTCTGAAAAAGCTCTGACGTGAAAAGATCTGATTGGTCAAAAGACCAATTAGTCTACAATTATATATAAAAAAAAATTTTTTCAATATCAGGAAGCCACAGACACAGGAATGAAGAAAACAAACTCATGCAAATTTATGCTGAAAAACTGAAATTATGTGCAAATGGGCAGTTGAGAGCTAGAGAATTCAATGGTCAATCCGTTTCTGGGCAGTTCCTTCCACTGGTACTTGATACTGCTCTGTTTTGGCCATTGTGTAGAGTGAGACTAGCGTGTGTTGCATGACCTAATATTGCTGTCTAAGGGTCTTATGTTGTCTGATTAATCAGGCTGTTTTACACAAATCAGCAGTGGTGTAAAAGCGTCCAGTTGTCATACTGGAGTAAAGATACCTTCTTAAAAGTAAATTAATCAAGTAAAAGTCACCCAGAAAAATACTACTTGAGTAAAAGTAAAAAAGTATTTGGTTTTAAATATACTTAAGTATATTTTAGCAATTACATTTACTTTTGATATTTAAGTATCACAAGTATAAATGATTTCAAATTCCTTATAATAAGCAAACATCACAATAGAGAGATACTGCTGCACTTCTAACCTCCTGTCCAATGTATGACCATAGAGACAAATACACATATTTCCCTCAGATTACACAGATCCACAAAGAATTCGGAAAAAAAAAACGATTTTGATAAACTCCCATATCTACTGGGTGAAATTCCACAGTGTGCCATCACAGCAGCAAGATTTGTGACCTGTTGCCACAAGAAAAGGGCAACCAGTGAAGAACAAACACCATTGTAAATACAACCCATATTTATTTTCCCTTGTGTACCCTTAACCATTTGTACATCGTTACAACACTGTATATATACACTTAATGTGACATTTGTAATGTCTTTATTGTTTTGAAACTTCTGTATGTGTAATGTTTACTGTTAATTTTTATTGTTTATTACGTACCTCACTTGCTTTGGAAATGTTAACACATGTATCCCATGCCAATAAAGCCCCATGTGTGTGTGTGTGTGTGTGTGTGTGTGAGAGAGAGTGAGAGAATCGAGTACTTTTGGGCATCAGTGAAAATGTATGGAGTAAAAAGTACTTTTTTTTTTAGGAATGCATTTTAGTAAAAGTTGTCAAAAATAGAAATGGTAAAGTACAGATACCCCCCAAAACAAAGTACTTTACTCCAGTGCAATTCATTGGTTTCATACAGCCTGAACCATTGGAGTGTAAAATAATGGCAATGTTCCTTTCAAGCCAGAATGTTGAATACATTTGATTTAAAACCGACTCTACCGGTTGTCTGTGTGGTTGGTCCTTCAGCTGCTTTTATTAGATGCAAAAAATACACAGGATAGTTTTGTTAACCAGACTTTATTGAGAGATGGTATGTTTGGCATTGCCAGCTGAATGCGAGGAAACTCATTTAAAATGTTCAGTCAGCGGTCAGGTAACTTTCGGCTATTGTTTACATATTATGCAAGTGTTTAAATCATGTGTGTTAGACTGAAAACACACACCGAAATATAAACTGACCGAACCATATACTTAAAGGCACTAAAATAAATGGGGGAACAATACTTTCCTGTAGAGTAAGTTGATATGTAATTGTATTCAACATTCTGTCTTGTATTTATATTTACACAATTTTGCACTGCAAGGTTTCAGACTGTGTACAGTATATGAATTCATTGTGCATTACAGCCTGATTAGTCAGTCAGACAAGGTCTCATGAAGTTATCAGGAACGCGGTCCTAGGCCTTAACTGGTCTGTAACATGATTTAAAAATGTGAATATTTTGCTAGGTTTCCATCCAAAAAGTTGACAGATTTTTATTAAAATATTATAAAACTCAAAGAAAACATGTACATTTTCTGGTTCCAAACTGACTTGATAAAAATCTGTGCATTATGTAGGGCACACAAAGTAATGTTTCACTTAAGTTTATCGACCGAATAAAAAAAATCATAAATTTAACGCGTTTGCATCACATTCAACTGTACGGATAGATTTGTCCCAAATGTTGCGTTAAATAGCCAGTGTGCCTATACTGGTCTTGACACGTGCAGTTTAGCCAAAAGGTAGCAGATACAGTATGGGTAGGCTGTGCGGGTTGTCTCGTCTACATGATATTATTATGGATAAGAGCGAGAATATTTTTATTTGTCAAACAGCAGTCAAGCATCGATCATCATGTCAGCAGAATGCCCTCGATATTCATTGTAAAGGAGCATCTAGATGCACTTTCACTACCCTGTTAAGTTCATAACAAATGATTTAATCTGTTGCCTAATAAACTGCATGGTTTCCTGAGTTGTAGTGGGAGGGCCACACACCATATCAGGTCACTCCAAGTTTACTTCGATAGGATGGTTATAGTATCTATAATTGCGCGTTAAAGCATTTCCACCGCATTTTCTCGCGAAATTAATTTTACCAACACAAAAAGATCACAATGTCGAACAAGAAGATTCTCAGCATTTGATAAATTGTACGGAAACTTCCTGTTTCCATCACAGCGTTTAAAAAAACAAAAACTATGACTTGACTCTTATAACTGGTTGACGTGCGAAATCAGGACCGTGTATTATATACATGTGCTCAGGAGATCGCAAACTTACCGAGTTCAGGGCCAGCTCTTGACCACTTGGTCGTTGACAAAAATAAATATGCACAATCCAAAAATATTTGTAAAAAGCTATTTGAAAGACTTCTGGACTCTTCTCGCTCCCAGACTGCCAACAAATCCTGAGTGCTCACACCTGAGTAATTATCAAGACTTCCTGGAAGAGCACATCACCTAACCTGGTTTCTGCTGCCCCCTGGGGATTTTTATTTATATGATTTAACCTTTATTTAACGAGGCAAAACCCTTGGTCTCATACCTCTCTCAGGCCTGGGAGTTAGAGACAAACTAATGTTAGGTTTCATTGATAGACTTATTTCATCTCTTATATAGGCTCATTTTCCTATGTGACTCTATGCTTATACATGACTCATTCAATATGGCAGCCTGAGCCTCGAGGTTAGAAAAGCGGGTTAGCAACTGGAGGTTTGCCTGTTTGAATCCCAGTGCCGACAGAGGAAAAAAATCTGTCAGGAAGTGAGCCTGCAACCGTAGGGTTGTTGGCGTCAATATCTCAGGTGCCACCTACTGCCTATGTTCCAGTTAGCAAGGAACTTAAAAAACTGCTCGTTGGGTTCTGCAATGTGGCTGCCCTCTGCTCCAGCCTCTCTAACCTAATGTGTGTATTACAGGGGGCTTGGATAAAAGCCTAAATCAAATTTCTGCCGTGGATTTATAATCTGCTAGTAAGTCATGCCCTGTACTAGCCATATTGCCTACATTGTTTAATCTGCCCTTTGGGATAGTTTACATGTTCAGGCTATGAGTTGAGTTGAGTTTATTTTTTATTTTTACAGGGACAGTGCACATTAATCAACGTTTCAGTAAAAGTGCCGGTTTTAGCCAGCCGGCTAATTTTCAACCGCAGTCCCTGGGCAGGTTATTAAAAACAATTACAATATAGACAATAGCAGCATAGAACAAGCAAGACATAGCAACATAGGACAAGCAAGACATAGCATACAGACAGAGCAACATAGGACAAGCAAGACGTAGCATACAGACAGAGCAACATAAAACAAAAAGTAGCAAGACAAAATTCATAAAAGCAACAAAGTGTTTCCACACCTCACAAGCTACAGACAACAGACAACATGGAAAGCGGCAACACACAGCTAGAGACCATGTTCACAAATCTGATTGACCTTTAGCCATGTCTTCAAGCATTTTGTGAAAGTGTGATATGTGGTGCAGTTATGTGTGTCTGATGGCAGTGTATTCCAGACATGGGAAGCTCTCACAGAGAATGCAGATTTACTAAAGGTGCTTTTCCTTAGGGGAACTATACAGTCACCTCTCATGGCAGACCTTGTGGATCTGCTGCCATATGTCTGGGTTTCCTGTTTAACAAAAATATTGAGTGGAGGGGGAGCCAGGCCATTAAGGATCTTGAATACAAGACATGCGTCGGTGTATTGCACAAGATTTTCCCAACTCAAGAGCTCATGCTTTCTAAGGATGTGACAATGATGATGGCTATTGGGCTTCCTATCAAGCACTTTGAGAGACTGTTTGTAGACAGACTGAATAGGTTTTAATGTTGTACAGCAAGCTTGGGCCCAACTAGTCAAGCAGTATGTTAAGTGGGGGAGTATCATAGATTTGAAGTACAGTTTTGCTACCTCTGTAGTCAAACAATTTCGTATAAATCGGAAATTAGCTAGGTTGAATTTGGTTATTTGAATTACCTTTTTCACATGCTTTTTAAAAGAGAGGTTGGAATCAAGTATGATGCCAAGGTACTTAAAATCGGATACCACCTGGAGCTTCTCCCCTGACACAGACATCTGGCTCAGTAGCATCTGTTGCCCTCTTTGTGAAGAACATGCAAACAGTTTTTTTCACATTGAGATGCAAACACGAGTCACTGAGCCATTTTGTAACCTGGACCATTACAGTAGTGAGTTCTTGTGCAGCTTGTTGTTTGCTCTTTGCATGCACATATATCACATGTATATATGTGGTACCCATTGCTTGCTGCCGGCCTATTGCGTATCACATTCACCCAAGATGGCCGGCATAAGTCATCATGTCTAGCCCTCTACCAATATCCCAGCTTGTTTAATTCTTAGAATGCTACCACTAACTATGGCGTTTATACTATAAAGCAATCCGAAGCCCTTCACATGCTAGGATTCATTATATATACACTACTTATACCCTGTATACCTGTGTAGCTCAGTTGGTAGAGCATGGCGCTTGCAATGCCAGAGTTGTGGGTTTGATTACCAAGGGGAACCAGTATGAAAATGTATGGACTTCACAATTACCTCTTTCTCCCCAATTGGTAGTTACAGTCTTATCCCATCGCTGCAACTCACCTACGGAATCGGGGGAGGCCATGCGTCCTCTGAAACACGACCCTGTTAAGCCGCACTGCTCGCTCAACCCAGAAGCCAGACGTACCAATATGTTGGAGGAAACACGGTCCAACTGGCAACCGAGTCAGCTTGTAGGTGACTGGCCCGCCACAAGGAGTTGCTAGAGTGCGATGAAACAAGGAAATCCTTGCCAGCCAAACCCTCACCTAACCCGGACAACGGTGGACCAATTGTGTGCTGCCTCATGCGTCGCCCGGTCACGGCCGGCTGCAAGACAGCCTGGAAACGACCCCGGGTCTGTACTGACACCTCAATAGTGCTTTTGACCACTGCGCCACTCCGTAGGCCTTGGCTATCCCTTCTAATGTATTGACTAATCTGGAAGTTCGAGTGGCGCCCGAGGGGAGGGCCAACCATGCTATTTTGTTTGTTTTTCCCGTTGTTCGTAACTGGTTTTGTACATAATGTTGCTGCTACCGTCTCTTATGACCGAAAACAGCTTCTGGACATCAGAACTGTGATTGCTCACCTAAAACTGGACGAAGAGTTCTTCAATTAGGCGGACGGGAGGGATATACTACTAGACACCCGTCCAGGCCCAGATCCCCGTGTTTCGCTGGAGAAGGAAACTGAGATTTTGTGGAAAAAGATCAGGGTGCCTTGCGAGGATCAGGCGGCTAATCTGCCGTTGCCTTCCGTCCTGCTAGCTAATGTTAAATCGCTGAAAAATAAATGGGACGAGCTGAAAGCATGTATAACCTACCAACGGGACATTAAAAACTAATATCTTATGTTTCACTGAGTCGTGGCTGAACGATGACATTAAGAACATACAGCTGGAGGGATACATGCCATCAGCAAGACAGAACAGCAGCCTCTGGTAAGACACGGGGCAGGGGTTTAGCACTCGTCGTTGGAAGAAGGTGAGTGTGGTAAGTGAATGCGCTGCGTGGTAAGTGTCCATATTTTTAATAGAACACTGATCAAAAACAACAAAGTGAATGAACAAAACAGTTCTGTCTGGTGCAGATACAAACAAACAGAAAACAATCACCCACGAAACACAGGTGGGAAAAGGCTACCTAAGTATGATTCTCAGAGACAACTGACGACACCTGCCTCTGATTGAGAACCATACCAGGCCAAATGCAAAACACAACATTGAAAAACGAACATAGACAACCCACCCCAACTCACACCCTGACCAACCTAAAACAAAGACATGAGAAAAGAACTAAGGTCAGAACGTGCCAAGGGGCCTATGCATTTATGTCAACAAAAGCTGGTGCACGATATCTAAGGAAGTCTCTAGGTTTTGCTCGCCTGGTAGAGTATCTGTCATCATAGATAATAGAGGTCTGTCATAATATAATAGAGACAGTAGATGTAGTTGGTCTGTCATAATATAATAGAGACAGTAGATCTAGCTGGTCTGTCATAATATAATAGAGACAGTATAAAATTAAGTTAGCCCGGCCAGGGCTCCTGTGCTACCACCGAAGTATACTCCTGGGCTACAATATCCAGACCCCTTCTACAGCCGGTACGGGGCATGGAACCTCGCAGATCCTCTATGACTGGAATACCGACATAATCTGCCCGAGGACTCCAACAGGCCCCTCAGGTGCGACGCCCACTGAAGGCCCATTATGCTATCCAGCTAGGCCTGCTAGCTACCTAGAGCTACTTGGAATCCTACTAATTCCACGACTGTTCTATCGATGTCAACGCACAAAGAGGCAAAAACAGACTTACCCCCATCGCGACGTCCCCCAAAGGCTAACTTTCTAGCCCCTGCTATCTGCTTGCTTGCTAACCCGGTCTGCTAACTTGCCTCCCCGGTCTGCTAACTGCTAGCCATTGCTAACTGCTTGCTTGCTAACCCGGTCTGCTAACTGCTTGCTATCCCGGCCTGCTATCTGCTAGCTTGCCCCGGTCTACTAACTGCTAGCTGCCGGCCCTGGCCTGCTAACTGCTAGCTTACCTGCCCGGTCTGTACTGCTAGCCCATGCTAGCCCATGCTAACTGCTTGCTTGCTAACCAGGCCTGCTAACTGCTAGCTACTAGCTTGCTTTACTCCCGGCCTACTAACTGTTAGCATCGGCCTGCTAACTGTCTGAATCGCCGTGTCCCCAGCCAGCCCATCCACTCACTGGACCCATATGTTCACTTGGCTATGCATGCCTCTCTCTAATATCAATATGCCTCTTCCATTACTGTCCTGGTTAGTGATTACCGTCTTATTTCACTGTAGATCCTCTAGCCCTGCTCAAAGTGCCTTAACCAACCATGTTGTTCCACCTCCTACATATGCGATGACATCACCTTGTTTAAATATCTCTAGAGACTATATCTCTCTCTTCATTACTCAATGCCTAGGTTTACCTCCAATGTGCTCACTTCCTACCTTACCTTTGTCTGTGCACTATGCCTTGAATCTATGCTATTGTGCCCAGATACCTGCTCCTTTTACTCTCTGTTCTGAACATGCTAGACGGCCAGTTCGTGTAGTCTTTAGCCGTACCCCTATCCTACTTCTCCTCTGTTCCTCTGGTGATGTGGAGGTTAATGTAGTAGAGACAGTAGACTAGCTGGTCTGCCATAATATGATTGAGACAGTAAATATAGCTGGTCTGTCATAATATATTAGAGACTGTAGATGTAGCTGGTCTTTCATAATAAAGAAGAGACAGTAGATCTAGATTGTCTGTCATGATATAATTGAGACAGTAGATCTAGCTGTAGTATAATATAGACAGACAGTAGGTCTAGCTGGTCTGTCATAATCTAATTGAGACAGTAGATCTAACTGGTCTGTCGTAAAATATTAGAGACAATAGACATAGCTCGTCCGTCATAACAACATTTATACAGTAGATCTAGATGGTCTGTCATATTATAATAGAGACAGCAGATCCAGCTGGTCTGTCATAATATAATAGAGACAGTAGTTCTAGCTGGCGTGTCATAATATAATAAAGACAGTAGAAGTAGCTGGTCGGTCAATATAAATGTGACAGTATATCTATCATAATATATTAGAGACTGTAGATGTAGTTGGTCTGTCATAATATAGTAGAGACAGTAGATCTAGCTCGTCTGTCAAAATATACTAGAGACAGTAAATCTAGCTGGTCTATCATAATATAATAGAGATTGTAGATCAAGCTGGTCTGTCATAACAACATTGAGAGAGCAGATCTTGCTGGTCTGCGATAATTTAATAGAGACCGTAGCTTTAGCTGGTCTGTCATAATAGAAAAGAGACAGTAGATCTTGCTGGTCTGCCATAATATATTTGAGACAGATCTAGCTGGTATTTAAAAAAATATCTGAGATAGTAGATCTAGTTGGTCTGTCATATTATAATACAGACAGGAAATCTAGCTGGTATGCCGTAATATAAAAGAGACAGTAGATCATGCTCGTCTGCCATAATATTTTTGAGACAGAAGATCTTGCTGGTATGTCATAGTATATTAGAGACAGTCGATCTAGCTGGTCTGTCATAACATAATCGAGATAGTAGATCTTGCTGGTCTGTCATAAAATAGTGAAGACAGTAGATCTAGCTGGTCTGTCATAATATAGTAGAGACAGTAGATCTAGCTAGTCTGCCATAATATAGTAGAGGAAGTAGATCTAACTGGTCTGTCATAAAATATTAGAGACAATAGACATAGCTGGTCTGTCATAGTATAATAAATACAGTAGATGTAGCTTGTCTGTCATAATATAATAGAGACAATAGATCTAGCTGGTCTGTCATAATATAATAGAGACAGTAGTTCTAGCTGGTCTGTCATAATATAATTCAGACAGTAGATGTAGCAGGTCCGTCATGAAATATTGACACAGTAGATCTAGATGGTCTGTCATATTATAATGGAGTCAGTAGATCTAGCTGCTCTGTCATAATATAGTAGAGACAGTAAATCTATCTGGTCTTTAGCAATATATTGGGACAATAGATCTAGCTGGTCTGCCAAAATACAATTGAGGTGGTAGATCTAGATGGTCTGTCATAATATAATTGAGGCAGTAGATCTTGTTGGTCTGTCATAATATAATAGAGACAGTAGATCTAGCTAGTCTGTCATAATATACTAGAGACAGTAAATCTAGCTGGTCTTTCGTAGTATAATAGAGAAGGTAGATCTAGCTGGTCTGTCATAATATAATAAATACAGTAGATGTAGCTGGTCTGTCATAATTTAATAGAGATAATAGATCTAGATGGTCTGTCATAATAGAGTTGAGACAATAGATCTAGCTGGTCTGTCATAATATGAGACAGTAAATCTAGCTGGTCTTTCGTAGTATAATTGAGAGAGTAGATCTAGCTCATTATGACAGACCAGATCGATATACTGTCTCTATTGTATTATGACAGACAAGCTAGATCTACTGTCTCTTTTATATTATGACAGACCAGCTAGATCTACTTTCGCTTTGTCTATGTTATATTATGATAGACCAGCTATTTCCACCCACTCTATTACATTATGACAGAATAGCTAGATCTACTGTTTCTATTATATTATGACAGACCAGCTAGATCTACTGTCTCTATGTCTCTATTATATTATGTCAGACCAGCTAGATCTACTGTCTCTATTATATTATGACAGACCAGCTAGATCTACTGTCTCTATTAATATATGACAGACCAGCTAGTTCTACTGTCTTTAGTATATTATGAAAAAACCAGCTAGATCTACTGTCTCTATTATAATATGACAATCCAGCTCTATCTACTATCTCTATGTCTCTATTATATTACGACAGAGTTCTAGATCTGCTGTCTCTATTTTATAATGACAGACCAGCTGGATCTACTGTCTCTATTATATTATGACAGACCAGCTAGATCTACTGTCTCTATGTCTCTAATATATTATGACAGACCAGCTAGATCTACTGTCTCTATGTCTCTATTGTATTATGGCAGACCAGCTACACATGTCTCTATGTCTCTATTATATCATGACAGAGTGCTAGATCTACTGTCTATATTGTATTATGACAGACCAGCTAGATCTACTGTCTCTATTATATTATGACAGACTAGCTAGATCTACTGTCTATTATATTATGACAGACCAGCTAGATCTACTGTCTCTACGTCTCTATTATATTATGACAGACCAGCTAGATCAATGGTCTCTATTGTTTTATGACAGACCAGCTAGATCTACTGTCTCTATTATATTATGACAGACCAGCTAGATCTACTGTCTCTATTATATTATGACAGAGGAGCTAGATCTACTGTCTATAATATATTATGACAGACCAGCTATATCCACCCAATCTATTACATTATGACAGACTAGCTACATCTACTGTCTCTATTATATTATGACAGACCAGCGAAATCTACTGACTATATTATATTATGACAGAGCAGCTAGATCTACTGTCTATTATATTATCAAATCAAATCAAATCAAATTTATTTTATATAGCCCTTCGTACATCAGCTGATATCTCAAAGTGCTGTACAGAAACCCAGCCTAAAACCCCAAACAGCAAGCAATGCAGGTGAAGAAGCACGGTGGCTAGGAAAAACTCCCTAGAAAGGCCAAAACCTAGGAAGAAACCTAGAGAGGAACCAGGCTATGTGGGGTGGCCAGTCCTCTTCTGGCTGTGCCGGGTGGAGATTATAACAAAACATGGTCAAGATGTTCAAATGTTCATAAATGACCAGCATGGTCGAATAATAATAAGGCAGAATAGTTGAAACTGGAGCAGCAGCACAGTCAGGTGGACTGGGGACAGCAAGGAGTCATCATGTCAGGTATTCCTGGGGCATGGTCCTAGGGCTCAGGTCCTCCGAGAGAGAGAAAGAAAGAGAGAATTAGAGAGAGCATATGTGGGATGGCCAGTCCTCTTCTGGCTGTGCCGGGTGGAGATTATAACAGAACATGGCCAAGATGTTCAAATGTTCATAAATGATCAGCATGGTCGAATAATAATAAGGCAGAACAGTTGAAACTGGAGCAGCAGCACAGCCAGGTGGACTGGGGACAGCAAGGAGTCATCATGTCAGGTAGTCCTGGGGCATGGTCCTAGGGCTCAGGTCCTCCGAGAGAGAGAAAGAGAGAAGGAGAGAATTAGAGAACGCACACTTAGATTCACACAGGACACCGAATAGGACAGGAGAAGTACTCCAGATATAACAAACTGACCCTAGCCCCCCGACACATAAACTACTGCAGCATAAATACTGGAGGCTGAGACAGGAGGGGTCAGGAGACACTGTGGCCCACTCCGAGGACACCCCCGGACAGGGCCAAACAGGAAGGATATAACCCCACCCACTTTGCCAAAGCACAGCCCCCACACCACTAGAGGGATATCTTCAACCACCAACTTACCATCCTGAGACAAGGCTGAGTATAGCCCACAAAGACCTCCGCCACGGCACAACTTAAGGGGGGGGGGGGGGGGCGCCAACCCAGACAGGATGACCACATCAGTGACTCAACCCACTCAGGTGACGCACCTCCTCCAGGGACGACATGAGAGAGCCCCAGTAAAGCCAGTGACTCAGCCCCTGTAATAGGGTTAGAGGCAGAGAATCCCAGTGGAAAGAGGGGAACCGGCCAGGCAGAGAGAGCAAGGGTGGTTCGTTGCTCCAGAGCCTTTCCGTTCACCCTCCCACTCCTGGGCCAGACTACACTCAATCATATGACCCACTGAAGAGATGAGTCTTCAGTAGAGACTTAAAGGTTGAGACCGAGTTTGCGTCTCTGACATGGGTAGGCAGACCGTTCCATAAAAATGGAGCTCTATAGGAGAAAGCCCTGCCTCCAGCTGTTTGCTTAAAAATTCTAGGGACAATTAGGATAATAATATTATATTATATTATATATTATAATATTATGACACACGAGCTAGATCTACTGTCTCTGTTATAATATGACAGACCAGCTAGATCTACTGTCTCTGTTATAATATGACAGACCAGCTAGTTCTACTGTCTCTAGTATATTGTGACAAACCAGCTAGATCTACGGTCTCTATCATATTATGACAGAGCAGCTAGATCTATGGCTCTATTGTATTATGACAGACCATCTAGATCTACTGTCTCTATTATATTATGACAGACCAGCTAGATCTACTGTCTCTATGATATTATGACAGACCAGCTCAATCTACTGTCTCGATTATATGATGACAGACCAGCTCAATCTACTGTCTCTATTATATTATGACAGACTAGCTAGATCTACTGTCTCTATTATATTATGACTACCCAGCTATATCTACTGTCTCTATTATATTATGACAGAGCAGCTAGATCTACTGTTTCTATTATATTATGACAGACCAGCTAGTTCTACTGTCTAAATTATATAATGACAACCCAGCTATATCTACTGTCTCTATTGTAATATGACAGAACAGCTCGATTTACTGTCTCTATTATATTATGACAGTAGATCGAGCTGGTCTCTCTCTATTAACTTATGGCAGACCAGCTAGATCTACCGTCTCTATCATATTATGACAGACCAGCTATATCTAATGTCTCTATTATATTATGACAGTGCAGCTAAGTCTACTGTCTCTATTATATTATGACAGACCAGCGAGATCTACTGTATTATATTATGACAAAACAGCTAGATCCACTGTCTCTATTACATTATGACAGACCAGCTAAATATAATGTCTCTATTATATTATGACAGACCAGCTAGATCTACTGTCTCTATTATATTATGACAGACCAGCTAGATCCACTGTCTCTATATCTCTATTATATGTCAGACCTGCTCGATATAATGTTTCTATTATATTATGACAGACCAGCTCGATATACTGTCTCTATTATATTTTGACAGACCAGCTAGATCCACTGTCTCTATTGTATTATGACAGACCAGCTGCATTGCTTCTACACCTGCATTGCTTGCTGTTTGGGGGTTTAGGCTGGGTTTCTGTACAGCACTTTGAGATATCAGCTGATGTACGAAGGGCTATATAAATACATTTGATTTGATTTGATTTGATCTACTGTCTCTATGTCTCTATTATATTATGACAGACCAGCTAGATCTACTTTCTCTTTGTCTATGTTATATTATGATAGACCAGCTATATCCACCCACTCTTTTATATTATGACAGAGCAGCTATATCCACCCACTCTATTACATGACAGAATAGCTAGATCTACTGTTTCTATTATATTATGACAGACCAGCTAGATCTACTGTCTCTATTATAATATTACAGACCAGCTAGTTCTACTGTCTCTAGTATATTATGACAAACCAGCTAGATCTACTGTCTCTATTATAATATGACAGACCAGCTAGATCTACTGTCTCTATGTCTCTAATATATTATGACAGACCAGCTAGATCTACTGTCTCTATTGTATTATGGCAGACCAGCTACACATACTGTCTCTATGTCTCTATTATATCATGACAGAGTGCTAGATCTACTGTCTATATTGTATTATGACAGACCAGCTAGATCTACTGTCTCTATTATATTATGACAGACTAGCTAGATATACTGTCTCTATTATATTATGACAGACAAGCTAGATCTACTGTCTCGATTATATTATGACAGACCAGCTAGATCTACTGTCTCGATTATATGATGACAGACCAGCTCGATCTACTGTCTCTATTATATTATGACAGACCAGCTAGATCTACTGTCTCTATTATATTATGACAGAGGAGCTAGATCTACTGTCTATAATATATTATGACAGACCAGCTATATCCACCCAATCTATTACATTATGACAGACTAGCTACATCTACTGTCTCTATTATATTATGACAGACCAGCGAAATCTACTGACTATATTATATTATGACAGAGCAGCTAGATCTACTGTCTCTATTATATTATGACACACGAGCTAGATCTACTGTCTCTGTTATAATATGACAGACCAGCTAGATCTACTGTCTCTGTTATAATATGACAGACCAGCTAGTTCTACTGTCTCTAGTATATTGTGACAAACCAGCTAGATCTACGGTCTCTATCATATTATGACAGAGCAGCTAGATCTATGGCTCTATTGTATTATGACAGACCAACTAGATCTACTGTCTCTATTATATTATGACAGACCAGCTAGATCTACTGTCTCTATGATATTATGACAGACCAGCTCAATCTACTGTCTCGATTATATGATGACAGACCAGCTCAATCTACTGTCTCTATTATATTATGACAGACTAGCTAGATCTACTGTCTCTATTATATTATGACTACCCAGCTATATCTACTGTCTCTTTTATATTATGACAGAGCAGCTAGATCTACTGTTTCTATTATATTATGACAGACCAGCTAGTTCTACTGTCTACATTATATAATGACAACCCAGCTATATCTACTGTCTCTATTGTAATATGACAGAACAGCTCGATTTACTGTCTCTATTATATTATGACAGTAGATCGAGCTGGTCTCTCTCTATTAACTTATGGCAGACCAGCTAGATCTACCGTCTCTATCATATTATGACAGACCAGCTATATCTAATGTCTCTATTATATTATGACAGTGCAGCTAAGTCTACTGTCTCTATTATATTATGACAGACCAGCGAGATCTACTGTATTATATTATGACAAAACAGCTAGATCCACTGTCTCTATTACATTATGACAGACCAGCTAAATATAATGTCTCTATTATATTATGACAGACCAGCTAGATCTACTGTCTCTATTATATTATGACAGACCAGCTAGATCCACTGTCTCTATATCTCTATTATATGTCAGACCTGCTCGATATAATGTTTCTATTATATTATGACAGACCAGCTCGATATACTGTCTCTATTATATTTTGACAGACCAGCTAGATCCACTGTCTCTATTGTATTATGACAGACCAGCTGCATTGCTTCTACACCTGCATTGCTTGCTGTTTGGGGGTTTAGGCTGGGTTTCTGTACAGCACTTTGAGATATCAGCTGATGTACGAAGGGCTATATAAATACATTTGATTTGATTTGATCTACTGTCTCTATGTCTCTATTATATTATGACAGACCAGCTAGATCTACTTTCTCTTTGTCTATGTTATATTATGATAGACCAGCTATATCCACCCACTCTTTTATATTATGACAGAGCAGCTATATCCACCCACTCTATTACGTGACAGAATAGCTAGATCTACTGTTTCTATTATATTATGACAGACCAGCTAGATCTACTGTCTCTATTATAATATTACAGACCAGCTAGTTCTACTGTATCTAGTATATTATGACAAACCAGCTAGATCTACTGTCTCTATTATAATATGACAGACCAGCTAGATCTACTGTCTCTATGTCTCTAATATATTATGACAGACCAGCTAGATCTACTGTCTCTATTGTATTATGGCAGACCAGCTACACATACTGTCTCTATGTCTCTATTATATCATGACAGAGTGCTAGATCTACTGTCTATATTGTATTATGACAGACCAGCTAGATCTACTGTCTCTATTATATTATGACAGACTAGCTAGATATACTGTCTCTATTATATTATGACAGACCAGCTAGATCTACTGTCTCGATTATATGATGACAGACCAGCTAGATCTACTGTCTCGATTATATGATGACAGACCAGCTCGATCTACTGTCTCTATTATATTATGACAGACCAGCTAGATCTACTGTCTCTATTATATTATGACAGAGGCGCTAGATCTACTGTCTATAATATATTATGACAGACCAGCTATATCCACCCAATCTATTACATTATGACAGACTAGCTACATCTACTGTCTCTATTATATTATGACAGACCAGCGAAATCTACTGACTATATTATATTATGACAGAGCAGCTAGATCTACTGTCTCTATTATATTATGACACACGAGCTAGATCTACTGTCTCTGTTATAATATGACAGACCAGCTAGATCTACTGTCTCTGTTATAATATGACAGACCAGCTAGTTCTACTGTCTCTAGTATATTGTGACAAACCAGCTAGATCTACGGTCTCTATCATATTATGACAGAGCAGCTAGATCTATGGCTCTATTGTATTATGACAGACCATCTAGATCTACTGTCTCTATTATATTATGACAGACCAGCTAGATCTACTGTCTATGATATTATGACAGACCAGCTCAATCTACTGTCTCGATTATATGATGACAGACCAGCTCAATCTACTGTCTCTATTATATTATGACAGACTAGCTAGATCTACTGTCTCTATTATATTATGACTACCCAGCTATATCTACTGTCTCTATTATATTATGACAGAGCAGCTAGATCTACTGTTTCTATTATATTATGACAGACCAGCTAGTTCTACTGTCTAAATTATATAATGACAACCCAGCTATATCTACTGTCTCTATTGTAATATGACAGAACAGCTCGATTTACTGTCTCTATTATATTATGACAGTAGATCGAGCTGGTCTCTCTCTATTAACTTATGGCAGACCAGCTAGATCTACCGTCTCTATCATATTATGACAGACCAGCTATATCTAATGTCTCTATTATATTATGACAGTGCAGCTAAGTCTACTGTCTCTATTATATTATGACAGACCAGCGAGATCTACTGTATTATATTATGACAAAACAGCTAGATCCACTGTCTCTATTACATTATGACAGACCAGCTAAATATAATGTCTCTATTATATTATGACAGACCAGCTAGATCTACTGTCTCTATTATATTATGACAGACCAGCTAGATCCACTGTCTCTATATCTCTATTATATGTCAGACCTGCTCAATATAATGTTTCTATTATATTATGACAGACCAGCTCGATATACTGTCTCTATTATATTTTGACAGACCAGCTAGATCCACTGTCTCTATTGTATTATGACAGACCAGCTGCATTGCTTCTACACCTGCATTGCTTGCTGTTTGGGGGTTTAGGCTGGGTTTCTGTACAGCACTTTGAGATATCAGCTGATGTACGAAGGGCTATATAAATACATTTGATTTGATTTGATCTACTGTCTCTATGTCTCTATTATATTATGACAGACCAGCTAGATCTACTTTCTCTTTGTCTATGTTATATTATGATAGACCAGCTATATCCACCCACTCTTTTATATTATGACAGAGCAGCTATATCCACCCACTCTATTACATGACAGAATAGCTAGATCTACTGTTTCTATTATATTATGACAGACCAGCTAGATCTACTGTCTCTATTATAATATTACAGACCAGCTAGTTCTACTGTATCTAGTATATTATGACAAACCAGCTAGATCTACTGTCTCTATTATAATATGACAGACCAGCTAGATCTACTGTCTCTATGTCTCTAATATATTATGACAGACCAGCTAGATCTACTGTCTCTATTGTATTATGGCAGACCAGCTACACATACTGTCTCTATGTCTCTATTATATCATGACAGAGTGCTAGATCTACTGTCTATATTGTATTATGACAGACCAGCTAGATCTACTGTCTCTATTATATTATGACAGACTAGCTAGATATACTGTCTCTATTATATTATGACAGACCAGCTAGATCTACTGTCTCGATTATATGATGACAGACCAGCTAGATCTACTGTCTCGATTATATGATGACAGACCAGCTCGATCTACTGTCTCTATTATATTATGACAGACCAGCTAGATCTACTGTCTCTATTATATTATGACAGAGGAGCTAGATCTACTGTCTATAATATATTATGACAGACCAGCTATATCCACCCAATCTATTACATTATGACAGACTAGCTACATCTACTGTCTCTATTATATTATGACAGACCAGCGAAATCTACTGACTATATTATATTATGACAGAGCAGCTAGATCTACTGTCTCTATTATATTATGACACACGAGCTAGATCTACTGTCTCTGTTATAATATGACAGACCAGCTAGATCTACTGTCTCTGTTATAATATGACAGACCAGCTAGTTCTACTGTCTCTAGTATATTGTGACAAACCAGCTAGATCTACGGTCTCTATCATATTATGACAGAGCAGCTAGATCTATGGCTCTATTGTATTATGACAGACCATCTAGATCTACTGTCTCTATTATATTATGACAGACCAGCTAGATCTACTGTCTATGATATTATGACAGACCAGCTCAATCTACTGTCTCGATTATATGATGACAGACCAGCTCAATCTACTGTCTCTATTATATTATGACAGACTAGCTAGATCTACTGTCTCTATTATATTATGACTACCCAGCTATATCTACTGTCTCTATTATATTATGACAGAGCAGCTAGATCTACTGTTTCTATTATATTATGACAGACCAGCTAGTTCTACTGTCTAAATTATATAATGACAACCCAGCTATATCTACTGTCTCTATTGTAATATGACAGAACAGCTCGATTTACTGTCTCTATTATATTATGACAGTAGATCGAGCTGGTCTCTCTCTATTAACTTATGGCAGACCAGCTAGATCTACCGTCTCTATCATATTATGACAGACCAGCTATATCTAATGTCTCTATTATATTATGACAGTGCAGCTAAGTCTACTGTCTCTATTATATTATGACAGACCAGCGAGATCTACTGTATTATATTATGACAAAACAGCTAGATCCACTGTCTCTATTACATTATGACAGACCAGCTAAATATAATGTCTCTATTATATTATGACAGACCAGCTAGATCCACTGTCTCTATATCTCTATTATATGTCAGACCTGCTCGATATAATGTTTCTATTATATTATGACAGACCAGCTCGATATACTGTCTCTATTATATTTTGACAGACCAGCTAGATCCACTGTCTCTATTGTATTATGACAGACCAGCTGCATTGCTTCTACACCTGCATTGCTTGCTGTTTGGGGGTTTAGGCTGGGTTTCTGTACAGCACTTTGAGATATCAGCTGATGTACGAAGGGCTATATAAATACATTTGATTTGATTTGATTTGATCTACTGTCTCTATGTCTCTATTATATTATGACAGACCAGCTAGATCTACTTTCTCTTTGTCTATGTTATATTATGATAGACCAGCTATATCCACCCACTCTTTTATATTATGACAGAGCAGCTATATCCACCCACTCTATTACATGACAGAATAGCTAGATCTACTGTTTCTATTATATTATGACAGACCAGCTAGATCTACTGTCTCTATTATAATATTACGGACCAGCTAGTTCTACTGTCTCTAGTATATTATGACAAACCAGCTAGATCTACTGTCTCTATTATAATATGACAGACCAGCTAGATCTACTGTCTCTATGTCTCTGATATATTATGACAGACCAGCTAGATCTACTGTCTCTATTGTATTATGGCAGACCAGCTACACATACTGTCTCTATGTCTCTATTATATCATGACAGAGTGCTAGATCTACTGTCTATATTGTATTATGACAGACCAGCTAGCTCTACTGTCTCTATTATATTATGACAGACTAGCTAGATCTACTGTCTATTATATTATGACAGACCAGCTAGATCTACTGTCTCTACGTCTCTATTATATTATGACAGACCAGCTAGATCAAGGGTCTCTATTGTTTTATGACAGACCAGCTAGATCTACTGTCTCTATTATATTATGACAGACCAGCTAGATCTACTGTCTCTATTATATTATGACAGACAAGCTAGATCTACTGTCTCGATTATATTATGACAGACCAGCTAGATCTACTGTCTCGATTATATGATGACAGACCAGCTCGAGCTACTGTCTCTATTATATTATGACAGACCAGCTAGATCTACTGTCTCTATTATATTATGACAGAGGAGCTAGATCTACTGTCTATAATATATTATGACAGACCAGCTATATCCACCCAATCTATTACATTATGACAGACTAGCTACATCTACTGTCTCTATTATATTATGACAGACCAGCGAAATCTACTGACTATATTATATTATGACAGACCAGCTAGATCTGTCTCTATGTCTCGATTATATGATGACAGACCAGCTCGATCTACTGTCTCTATTATATTATGACAGACCAGCTAGATCTACTGTCTCTATTATATTATGACAGAGGAGCTAGATCTACTGTCTATAATATATTATGACAGACAGGCTATATCCACCCAATCTATTACATTATGACAGACTAGCTACATCTACTGTCTCTATTATATTATGACAGACCAGCTAGATCTGCTGTCACTATTATATTATGACAGACCAGCTAGATCTGTCTCTATGTCTCTATTATATTATGTCAGACCAGCTAGATCTACTGTCTCTATTATATTATGACAGACCAGCTAGATCTACGGTCTCTAAGTCTCTATTATATTGTGACAGGCTAGCTAGATCTACTGTCTCTATTATATAATGACAGAGCAGCTAGATCTACTGTCTCTATTATAATATGACAGACCAGCTAGTTCTACTGTCTCTAGTATATAATGACAGACCAGCTAGATCTACTGTCTCTATGTCTCTATTATATTATGTCAGACCAGCTAGATCTACTGTCTCTATTATATAATGACAGACCAGCTAGATCTACTGTCTATAATATATTATGACAGACAGGCTAGATCTACTGTCTCTATTATATTATGACAGAGGAGCTAGATCTACTGTCTACAATATATTATGACAGACAGGCTATATCCACCCAATCTATTACATTATGACAGACTAGCTACATCTACTGTCTCTATTATATTATGTCAGACCAGCTAGATCTACTGTCTCTATTATATTATGACAGACCAGCTAGATCTACGGTCTCTAAGTCTCTATTATATTGTGACAGACTAGCTAGATCTACTGTCTCTATTATATAATGACAGAGCAGCTAGATCTACTGTCTCTATTATAATATGACAGACCAGCTAGTTCTACTGTCTCTAGTATATTATGACAAACCAGCTAGATCTACTGTCTCTATTATATTATGACAGACCAGCTAGATCTACTGTCTATGTCTCTAATATATTATGACAGACCAGCTAGATCTACTGTCTCTATTGTATTATGACAGACCAGCTAGATCTACCGTCTCTATTATATTATGACAGAGCAGCTAGATCTACTGTCTCTATTATATTATGACAGACCAGCTAGATCTACTGTCTCTATGTCTCTATTATATTATGACAGACCAGCTAGATCAATGGTCTCTATTGTATTATGACAGACCAGCTACATATACTGTCTCTATGTCTCTAATATATTATGACAGACCAGCTAGATCTACTGTCTCTATTGTATTACGACAGACTAGCTAGATATACTGTCTCTATTATATTATGACAGACCAGCTAGATCTACCTTCTCTATTATATTATGACAGAGGAGCTAGATCTACTGTCTATAATATATTATGACAGACATGCTATATCCACCCAATCTATTACATTATGACAGACTAGCTACATCTACTGTCTCTATTATATTATGACAGACCAGCGAAATCTACTGATTATATTATGACAGACCAGCTAGATCTACTGTCTCTATTATATTATGACAAACCAGCTAGATCTACGGTGTCTATTATATTATGACAGAGCAGCTAGATCTATGGCTCTATTGTATTATTACAGACCAACTAGATCTGTCTCTATTATATTATGACAGACCAGCTAGATCTACTGTCTCTATGATATTATGACAGACCAGCTAGATCTACTGTCTCTATGATATTATGACAGACCAGCTAGATCTACTGTCTCGATTATATGATGACAGACCAGCTCAATCTACTGTCTCGATTATATGATGACAGACCAGCTCGATTTACTGTCTCTATTATATTATGGCAGACCAGCTAGATCTACTGTCTCTATTATATAATGACAGAACATCTAGATCTGCTCTGTCTATTATATTATGACAAACCAGCTAGATCTACTGTCTCTATGCATCTATTATAATATGACAAAACAGCTAGATCCACTGTCTATTACATTATGACAGACCAGCTATATATACTGTCTATTATATTATGACAGACCAGCTAGATCTGCTGACTCTATTATATTATGAAAGTGCAGCTAGATCTACGGTTTATATTCTATTATGACAGATCAGCTAGATCTACTGTCTCTATTCTATTATGACAGACCAGCTAGATCTACTGTCTCTTAAATTATGGCAGACCAGCTAGATCTATTGTCTCTATTATATTATAACAGACCAGCTAGAACTAATGTCTCTATTATATTATGACAGACCAGCTAGATCTACTGTCTATTATATTATGAGAGTGGAACTAGATGTACTGTCTCTATTATAGTATGACAGACCAGCTAGATCTAATGTCTCTATTATATTATGTCAGACCAGCTAGATCTACTGTCTCTATTATATTTTGACAGACCAGCTTCATCTACTATCTCTATTATATTATGACAGACCAGCTAGATCTACTGTCTCTATCATATTATGACAGACCAGCTAGATCTATTGTCTCTGTCATATTAAGACAGACCAGCTAAATATAATGTCTCTATTATATTATGACAGACCAGCTAGATCTACTGTCTATAGTATATTATGACAGACCAGCTAGATCTATTGTCTCTGTCATATTAAGACAGACCAGCTAAATATAATGTCTATTATATTATGACAGACCAGCTAGATCCACTGTCTCTATGTTTCTATTATATTATGTCAGACCAGCTCGATATACTGTCTCTATTATATTATGACAGACCAGCTAGATCTACTGTCTCTATGTCTCTGTTATATTATGTCAGACCAGCTCGATATACTGTCTCTAGTATATTATGACAGACCAGCTAGATCTACTGTCTCTATTATATTATGACAGACCAGCTAGATCTGCTGTCGCTATTATATTATGACAGACCAGCTAGATCTACTGTCTCTATGTCTCTATTATATTATGTCAGACCAGCTAGATCTACTGTCTCTATTATATAATGACAGACCAGCTAGATCTGCTGTCTCTATGCATCTATTATATTATGACAGACCAGCTAGATCTACTGTCTCTATTATATTATGACAGACCAGCTAGATCTACTGTCTCTATTATATTATGACAGACCAGCTAGATCTAATGTCTCTATTATATTATGTCAGACCAGCTAGATCTACCGTCTCTATTATATTATGACAGAACAGCTCGATTTACTGTCTCTATTATATTATGACAGACCAGCTCGATCTACTCTCTCTATTAACTTATGGCAGACCAGCTAGATCTACTGTCTCTATTATATTATGACAGACCAGCTAGATCTAATGTCTCTATTATATTATGTCAGACCAGCTAGATCTACTGTCTCTATTAAAATATGAAAGACCAGCTCGATTTACTGTCTCTATTATATTATGACAGACCTGCTAGATCTACTGTCTCTATTATATTATGACAGACCAGCTAGATCTACTGTCTATGATATTATGACAGACCAGCTCAATCTACTGTCTCGATTATATGATGACAGACCAGCTCAATCTACTGACTATATTATATTATGACAGAGCAGCTAGATCTACTGTCTCTATTATATTATGACACACGAGCTAGATCTACTGTCTCTGTTATAATATGACAGACCAGCTAGATCTACTGTCTCTGTTATAATATGACAGACCAGCTAGTTCTACTGTCTCTAGTATATTGTGACAAACCAGCTAGATCTACGGTCTCTATCATATTATGACAGAGCAGCTAGATCTATGGCTCTATTGTATTATGACAGACCATCTAGATCTACTGTCTCTATTATATTATGACAGACCAGCTAGATCTACTGTCTATGATATTATGACAGACCAGCTCAATCTACTGTCTCGATTATATGATGACAGACCAGCTCAATCTACTGTCTCTATTATATTATGACAGACTAGCTAGATCTACTGTCTCTATTATATTATGACTACCCAGCTATATCTACTGTCTCTATTATATTATGACAGAGCAGCTAGATCTACTGTTTCTATTATATTATGACAGACCAGCTAGTTCTACTGTCTAAATTATATAATGACAACCCAGCTATATCTACTGTCTCTATTGTAATATGACAGAACAGCTCGATTTACTGTCTCTATTATATTATGACAGTAGATCGAGCTGGTCTCTCTCTATTAACTTATGGCAGACCAGCTAGATCTACCGTCTCTATCATATTATGACAGACCAGCTATATCTAATGTCTCTATTATATTATGACAGTGCAGCTAAGTCTACTGTCTCTATTATATTATGACAGACCAGCGAGATCTACTGTATTATATTATGACAAAACAGCTAGATCCACTGTCTCTATTACATTATGACAGACCAGCTAAATATAATGTCTCTATTATATTATGACAGACCAGCTAGATCCACTGTCTCTATATCTCTATTATATGTCAGACCTGCTCGATATAATGTTTCTATTATATTATGACAGACCAGCTCGATATACTGTCTCTATTATATTTTGACAGACCAGCTAGATCCACTGTCTCTATTGTATTATGACAGACCAGCTGCATTGCTTCTACACCTGCATTGCTTGCTGTTTGGGGGTTTAGGCTGGGTTTCTGTACAGCACTTTGAGATATCAGCTGATGTACGAAGGGCTATATAAATACATTTGATTTGATTTGATTTGATCTACTGTCTCTATGTCTCTATTATATTATGACAGACCAGCTAGATCTACTTTCTCTTTGTCTATGTTATATTATGATAGACCAGCTATATCCACCCACTCTTTTATATTATGACAGAGCAGCTATATCCACCCACTCTATTACATGACAGAATAGCTAGATCTACTGTTTCTATTATATTATGACAGACCAGCTAGATCTACTGTCTCTATTATAATATTACGGACCAGCTAGTTCTACTGTCTCTAGTATATTATGACAAACCAGCTAGATCTACTGTCTCTATTATAATATGACAGACCAGCTAGATCTACTGTCTCTATGTCTCTGATATATTATGACAGACCAGCTAGATCTACTGTCTCTATTGTATTATGGCAGACCAGCTACACATACTGTCTCTATGTCTCTATTATATCATGACAGAGTGCTAGATCTACTGTCTATATTGTATTATGACAGACCAGCTAGCTCTACTGTCTCTATTATATTATGACAGACTAGCTAGATCTACTGTCTATTATATTATGACAGACCAGCTAGATCTACTGTCTCTACGTCTCTATTATATTATGACAGACCAGCTAGATCAAGGGTCTCTATTGTTTTATGACAGACCAGCTAGATCTACTGTCTCTATTATATTATGACAGACTAGCTAGATATACTGTCTCTATTATATTATGACAGACAAGCTAGATCTACTGTCTCGATTATATTATGACAGACCAGCTAGATCTACTGTCTCGATTATATGATGACAGACCAGCTCGATCTACTGTCTCTATTATATTATGACAGACCAGCTAGATCTACTGTCTCTATTATATTATGACAGAGGAGCTAGATCTACTGTCTATAATATATTATGACAGACCAGCTATATCCACCCAATCTATTACATTATGACAGACTAGCTACATCTACTGTCTCTATTATATTATGACAGACCAGCGAAATCTACTGACTATATTATATTATGACAGACCAGCTAGATCTGTCTCTATGTCTCGATTATATGATGACAGACCAGCTCGATCTACTGTCTCTATTATATTATGACAGACCAGCTAGATCTACTGTCTCTATTATATTATGACAGAGGAGCTAGATCTACTGTCTATAATATATTATGACAGACAGGCTATATCCACCCAATCTATTACATTATGACAGACTAGCTACATCTACTGTCTCTATTATATTATGACAGACCAGCTAGATCTGCTGTCACTATTATATTATGACAGACCAGCTAGATCTGTCTCTATGTCTCTATTATATTATGTCAGACCAGCTAGATCTACTGTCTCTATTATATTATGACAGACCAGCTAGATCTACGGTCTCTAAGTCTCTATTATATTGTGACAGGCTAGCTAGATCTACTGTCTCTATTATATAATGACAGAGCAGCTAGATCTACTGTCTCTATTATAATATGACAGACCAGCTAGTTCTACTGTCTCTAGTATATAATGACAGACCAGCTAGATCTACTGTCTCTATGTCTCTATTATATTATGTCAGACCAGCTAGATCTACTGTCTCTATTATATAATGACAGACCAGCTAGATCTACTGTCTATAATATATTATGACAGACAGGCTAGATCTACTGTCTCTATTATATTATGACAGAGGAGCTAGATCTACTGTCTATAATATATTATGACAGACAGGCTATATCCACCCAATCTATTACATTATGACAGACTAGCTACATCTACTGTCTCTATTATATTATGTCAGACCAGCTAGATCTACTGTCTCTATTATATTATGACAGACCAGCTAGATCTACGGTCTCTAAGTCTCTATTATATTGTGACAGACTAGCTAGATCTACTGTCTCTATTATATAATGACAGAGCAGCTAGATCTACTGTCTCTATTATAATATGACAGACCAGCTAGTTCTACTGTCTCTAGTATATTATGACAAACCAGCTAGATCTACTGTCTCTATTATATTATGACAGACCAGCTAGATCTACTGTCTATGTCTCTAATATATTATGACAGACCAGCTAGATCTACTGTCTCTATTGTATTATGACAGACCAGCTAGATCTACCGTCTCTATTATATTATGACAGAGCAGCTAGATCTACTGTCTCTATTATATTATGACAGACCAGCTAGATCTACTGTCTCTATGTCTCTATTATATTATGACAGACCAGCTAGATCAATGGTCTCTATTGTATTATGACAGACCAGCTACATATACTGTCTCTATGTCTCTAATATATTATGACAGACCAGCTAGATCTACTGTCTCTATTGTATTACGACAGACTAGCTAGATATACTGTCTCTATTATATTATGACAGACCAGCTAGATCTACCTTCTCTATTATATTATGACAGAGGAGCTAGATCTACTGTCTATAATATATTATGACAGACATGCTATATCCACCCAATCTATTACATTATGACAGACTAGCTACATCTACTGTCTCTATTATATTATGACAGACCAGCGAAATCTACTGATTATATTATGACAGACCAGCTAGATCTACTGTCTCTATTATATTATGACAAACCAGCTAGATCTACGGTGTCTATTATATTATGACAGAGCAGCTAGATCTATGGCTCTATTGTATTATTACAGACCAACTAGATCTGTCTCTATTATATTATGACAGACCAGCTAGATCTACTGTCTCTATGATATTATGACAGACCAGCTAGATCTACTGTCTCGATTATATGATGACAGACCAGCTCAATCTACTGTCTCGATTATATGATGACAGACCAGCTCGATTTACTGTCTCTATTATATTATGGCAGACCAGCTAGATCTACTGTCTCTATTATATAATGACAGAACATCTAGATCTGCTCTGTCTATTATATTATGACAAACCAGCTAGATCTACTGTCTCTATGCATCTATTATAATATGACAAAACAGCTAGATCCACTGTCTATTACATTATGACAGACCAGCTATATATACTGTCTATTATATTATGACAGACCAGCTAGATCTGCTGACTCTATTATATTATGAAAGTGCAGCTAGATCTACGGTTTATATTCTATTATGACAGATCAGCTAGATCTACTGTCTCTATTCTATTATGACAGACCAGCTAGATCTACTGTCTCTTAAATTATGGCAGACCAGCTAGATCTATTGTCTCTATTATATTATAACAGACCAGCTAGAACTAATGTCTCTATTATATTATGACAGACCAGCTAGATCTACTGTCTATTATATTATGAGAGTGGAACTAGATGTACTGTCTCTATTATAGTATGACAGACCAGCTAGATCTAATGTCTCTATTATATTATGTCAGACCAGCTAGATCTACTGTCTCTATTATATTTTGACAGACCAGCTTCATCTACTATCTCTATTATATTATGACAGACCAGCTAGATCTACTGTCTCTATCATATTATGACAGACCAGCTAGATCTATTGTCTCTGTCATATTAAGACAGACCAGCTAAATATAATGTCTCTATTATATTATGACAGACCAGCTAGATCTACTGTCTATAGTATATTATGACAGACCAGCTAGATCTATTGTCTCTGTCATATTAAGACAGACCAGCTAAATATAATGTCTATTATATTATGACAGACCAGCTAGATCCACTGTCTCTATGTTTCTATTATATTATGTCAGACCAGCTCGATATACTGTCTCTATTATATTATGACAGACCAGCTAGATCTACTGTCTCTATGTCTCTGTTATATTATGTCAGACCAGCTCGATATACTGTCTCTAGTATATTATGACAGACCAGCTAGATCTACTGTCTCTATTATATTATGACAGACCAGCTAGATCTGCTGTCGCTATTATATTATGACAGACCAGCTAGATCTACTGTCTCTATGTCTCTATTATATTATGTCAGACCAGCTAGATCTACTGTCTCTATTATATAATGACAGACCAGCTAGATCTGCTGTCTCTATGCATCTATTATATTATGACAGACCAGCTAGATCTACTGTCTCTATTATATTATGACAGACCAGCTAGATCTACTGTCTCTATTATATTATGACAGACCAGCTAGATCTAATGTCTCTATTATATTATGTCAGACCAGCTAGATCTACCGTCTCTATTATATTATGACAGAACAGCTCGATTTACTGTCTCTATTATATTATGACAGACCAGCTCGATCTACTCTCTCTATTAACTTATGGCAGACCAGCTAGATCTACTGTCTCTATTATATTATGACAGACCAGCTAGATCTAATGTCTCTATTATATTATGTCAGACCAGCTAGATCTACTGTCTCTATTAAAATATGAAAGACCAGCTCGATTTACTGTCTCTATTATATTATGACAGACCTGCTAGATCTACTGTCTCTAGTATATTATGACAGACCAGCTAGATCTATTGTCTCTGTCATATTAAGACAGACCAGCTAAATATAATGTCTATTATATTATGACAGACCAGCTAGATCCACTGTCTCTATGTCTCTATTATATTATGTCAGACCAGCTCGATATACTGTCTCTATTATATTATGACAGACCAGCTAGATCTACTGTCTCTATTATATTATGACAGACCAGCTAGATCTGCTGTCGCTATTATATTATGACAGACCAGCTAGATCTACTGTCTCTATGTCTCTATTATATTATGTCAGACCAGCTAGATCTACTGTCTCTATTATATAATGACAGACCAGCTAGATCTACTGTCTCTATGTATCTATTATATTATGACAGACCAGCTAGATCTACTGTCTCTATTATATTATGACAGAACAGCTCGATTTACTGTCTCTATTATATTATGACAGACCAGCTAGATCTACTGTCTCTATTATATTATGACAGACCAGCTAGATCTACTGTCTCTATTATATAATGACAGACCAGCTAGATCTACTGTCTCTAAGTATCTATTATATTATGACAGACCAGCTAGATCTACTGTCTCTATTATATTATGACAGACCAGCTAGATATACTGTCTCTATTATATTATGACAGACCAGCTCGATCTACTCTCTCTATTAACTTATGGCAGACCAGCTAGATCTACTGTCTCTATTATATTATGACAGACCAGCTAGATCTACTGTCTCTATTATATTATGTCAGACCAGCTAGATATACTGTCTCTATTAAAATATGACAGTAAATCGAGCTGGTCTGTCTCTATTATATTATGACAGACCAGCTAGATCTACTGTCTCTAATATAATATGACAGACCAGCTAGATCTACTGTCTCTATTATATTATGACAGACCAGCTAGATCTGCTGTCGCTATTATATTATGACAGACCAGCTAGATCTACTGTCTCTATGTCTCTATTATATTATGTCAGACCAGCTAGATCTACTGTCTCTATTATATAATGACAGACCAGCTAGATCTACTGTCTATAATATATTATGACAGACAGGCTAGATCTACTGTCTCTATTATATTATGACAGAGGAGCTAGATCTACTGTCTATAATATATTATGACAGACAGGCTATATCCACCCAATCTATTACATTATGACAGACTAGCTATATCTACTGTCTCTATTATATTATGACAGACCAGCGAAATCTACTGACTATATTATATTATGACAGAGCAGCTAGATCTACTGTCTCTATTATATTATGACACACCAGCTAGATCTACTGTCTCTGTTATGACAAACCAGCTAGATCTACGGTGTCTATTATATTATGACAGAGCAGCTAGATCTATGGCTCTATTGTATTATTACAGACCAACTAGATCTACTGTCTCGATTATATGATGACAGACCAGCTCAATCTACTGTCTCTATTATATTATGACAGACTAGCTAGATCTACTGTCTCTATTATATTATGACTACCCAGCTATATCTACTGTCTCTATTATATTATGACAGACCAGCTAGTTCTACTGTCTAAATGATATAATGACAACCCAGCTATATCTACTGTCTCAATTATAATATGACAGACCAGCTCGATTTACTGTCTCTATTATATTATGGCAGACCAGCTAGATCTACTGTCTCTATTATATAATGACAGAACATCTAGATCTGCTCTGTCTATTATATTATGACAAACCAGCTAGATCTACTGTCTCTATGCATCTATTATATTATGACAGGGCAGCTAGATCTACTGTCTCTATTATATTATGACAGACCAGCTAGATCTACTGTCTCTATGCATCTATTATATTATGACAGGGCAGCTAGATCTACTGTCTCTATTATATTATGGCAGACCAGCTAGATCTACTGTCTCTATTATATAATGACAGAACATCTAGATCTGCTCTGTCTATAATATTATGACAAACCAGCTAGATCTACTGTCTCTATGCATCTATTATATTATGACAGGGCAGCTAGATCTACTGTCTCTATTATATTATGGCAGACCAGCTAGATCTACTGTCTCTATTATATAATGACAGAACATCTAGATCTGCTCTGTCTATTATATTATGACAAACCAGCTAGATCTACTGTCTCTATGCATCTATTATATTATGACAGGGCAGCTAGATCTACTGTCTCTAGTATATTATGACAGACCAGCTAGATCTATTGTCTCTATGTCTCTATTATATTGTGTCAGACCAGCTAGATCTACTGTCTCTATTATATAATGACAGACCAGCTAGATCTACTGTCTCTATTATATAATGACAGACCAGCTAGATCTACTGTCTCTATGTATCTATTATATTATGACAGACCAGCTAGATCTACTGTCTCTATTATATTATGACAGACCAGCTAGATCTACTGTCTCTATGCATCTATTATATTATGACAGACCAGCTAAATATAATGTCTCTATTATATTATGACAGACCAGCTAGATCTACTGTCTCTATGTCTCTATTATATTGTGTCAGACCAGCTAGATCTACTGTCTCTATTATATAATGACAGACCAGCTAGATCTACTGTCTCTATGTATCTATTATATTATGACAGACCAGCTAGATCTACTGTCTCTATTATATTATGACAGACCAGCTAGATCTACTGTCTCTATTATATTATGACTAGCCAGCTATATCTACTGTCTCTATTATATTATGACAGACCAGCTAGTTCTACTGTCTAAATGATATAATGACAACCCAGCTATATCTACTGTCTCAATTATAATATGACAGACCAGCTCGATTTACTGTCTCTATTATATTATGGCAGACCAGCTAGATCTACTGTCTCTATTATATAATGACAGAACATCTAGATCTGCTCTGTATATTATATTATGACAAACCAGCTAGATCTACTGTCTCTATGCATCTATTATATTATGACAGGGCAGCTAGATCTACTGTCTCTATTATATTATGACAGACCAGCTAGATCTACTGTCTCTATGCATCTATTATATTATGACAGGGCAGCTAGATCTACTGTCTCTATTATATTATGGCAGACCAGCTAGATCTACTGTCTCTATTATATAATGACAGAACATCTAGATCTGCTCTGTCTATTATATTATGACAAACCAGCTAGATCTACTGTCTCTATGCATCTATTATATTATGACAGGGCAGCTAGATCTACTGTCTCTATTATATTATGGCAGACCAGCTAGATCTACTGTCTCTATTATATAATGACAGAACATCTAGATCTGCTCTGTCTATTATATTATGACAAACCAGCTAGATCTACTGTCTCTATGCATCTATTATATTATGACAGGGCAGCTAGATCTACTGTCTCTAGTATATTATGACAGACCAGCTAGATCTATTGTCTCTGTCATATTAAGACAGACCAGCTAAATATAATGTCTCTATTATATTATGACAGAGGAGCTAGATCTACTGTCTATAATATATTATGACAGACAGGCTAGATCTACTGTCTCTATTATATTATGACAGAGGAGCTAGATCTACTGTCTATAATATATTATGACAGACAGGCTATATCCACCCAATCTATTACATTATGACAGACTAGCTACATCTACTGTCTCTATTATATTATGACAGACCAGCGAAATCTACTGACTATATTATATTATGACAGAGCAGCTAGATCTACTGTCTCTATTATATTATTACACACCAGCTAGATCTACTGTCTCTGTTATAATATGACAAACCAGCTAGATCTACGGTGTCTATTATATTATGACAGAGCAGCTAGATCTATGGCTCTATTGTATTATTACAGACAAACTAGATCTACTGTCTCTATTATATTATGACACACCAGCTAGATCTACTGTCTCTGTTATAATATGACAAACCAGCTAGATCTACGGTGTCTATTATATTATGACAGAGCAGCTAGATCTATGGCTCTATTGTATTATTACAGACAAACTAGATTTACTGTCTCTATTATATTATGAAAGACCGGCTAGATCTACTGTCTATAATATAATATGACAAACCAGCTAGATCTACTGTCTCGATTATATGATGACAGACCAGCTCAATCTACTGTCTCTATTATATTATGACAGACTAGCTAGATCTACTGTCTCTATTATATTATGACTACCCAGCTATATCTACTGTCTCTATTATATTATGACAGACCAGCTAGTTCTACTGTCTAAATGATATAATGACAACCCAGCTATATCTACTGTCTCTATTATAATATGACAGACCAGCTAGATCTACTGTCTCTATTATATAATGACAGACCAGCTAGATCTACTGTCTCTATGTATCTATTATATTATGACAGACCAGCTAGATCTACTGTCTCTATTATATTATGACAGACCAGCTAGATCTACTGTCTCTATTATATTATGACAGAACAGCTCGATTTACTGTCTCTATTATATTATGACAGACCAGCTAGATCTACTGTCTCTATGTCTCTATT
Organism: Oncorhynchus mykiss; assembly: GCF_057628025.1. Lineage (NCBI taxonomy): Eukaryota > Metazoa > Chordata > Actinopteri > Salmoniformes > Salmonidae > Oncorhynchus > Oncorhynchus mykiss. The sequence continues at coordinate 214,677 of NC_143026.1, read as the reverse complement.
ATATTATGTCATACCAGCTAGATCTACTGTCTCTATTATATAATGACAGACCAGCTAGATCTACTGTCTCTATGTATCTATTATATTATGACAGACCAGCTAGATCTACTGTCTCTATTATATTATTACAGACCAGCTAGATCTACTGTCTCTATTATATTATGACAGAACAGCTCGATCTACTCTCTCTATTAACTTATGGCAGACCAGCTAGATCTACTGTCTCTATTATATTATGACAGACCAGCTAGATCTACTGTCTCTATTATATAATGACAGACCAGCTAGATCTACTGTCTCTAAGTATCTATTATATTATGACAGACCAGCTAGATCTACTGTCTCTATTATATTATGACAGACCAGCTAGATATACTGTCTCTATTATATTATGACAGACCAGCTCGATCTACTCTCTCTATTAACTTATGGCAGACCAGCTAGATCTACTGTCTCTATTATATTATGACAGACCAGCTAGATCTACTGTCTCTATTATATTATGTCAGACCAGCTAGATATACTGTCTCTATTAAAATATGACAGTAAATCGAGCTGGTCTGTCTCTATTATATTATGACAGACCAGCTAGATCTACTGTCTCTAATATAATATGACAGACCAGCTAGATCTACTGTCTCTATTATATTATGACAGACCAGCTAGATCTGCTGTCGCTATTATATTATGACAGACCAGCTAGATCTACTGTCTCTATGTCTCTATTATATTATGTCAGACCAGCTAGATCTACTGTCTCTATTATATAATGACAGACCAGCTAGATCTACTGTCTATAATATATTATGACAGACAGGCTATATCCACCCAATCTATTACATTATGACAGACTAGCTATATCTACTGTCTCTATTATATTATGACAGACCAGCGAAATCTACTGACTATATTATATTATGACAGAGCAGCTAGATCTACTGTCTCTATTATATTATGACACACCAGCTAGATCTACTGTCTCTGTTATGACAAACCAGCTAGATCTACGGTGTCTATTATATTATGACAGAGCAGCTAGATCTATGGCTCTATTGTATTATTACAGACCAACTAGATCTACTGTCTCGATTATATGATGACAGACCAGCTCAATCTACTGTCTCTATTATATTATGACAGACTAGCTAGATCTACTGTCTCTATTATATTATGACTACCCAGCTATATCTACTGTCTCTATTATATTATGACAGACCAGCTAGTTCTACTGTCTAAATGATATAATGACAACCCAGCTATATCTACTGTCTCAATTATAATATGACAGACCAGCTCGATTTACTGTCTCTATTATATTATGGCAGACCAGCTAGATCTACTGTCTCTATTATATAATGACAGAACATCTAGATCTGCTCTGTCTATTATATTATGACAAACCAGCTAGATCTACTGTCTCTATGCATCTATTATATTATGACAGGGCAGCTAGTTCTACTGTCTAAATGATATAATGACAACCCAGCTATATCTACTGTCTCAATTATAATATGACAGACCAGCTCGATTTACTGTCTCTATTATATTATGACAAACCAGCTAGATCTACTGTCTCTATGCATCTATTATATTATGACAGGGCAGCTAGATCTACTGTCTCTATTATATTATGACAGACCAGCTAGATCTACTGTCTCTATGCATCTATTATATTATGACAGGGCAGCTAGATCTACTGTCTCTATTATATTATGGCAGACCAGCTAGATCTACTGTCTCTATTATATAATGACAGAACATCTAGATCTGCTCTGTCTATTATATTATGACAAACCAGCTAGATCTACTGTCTCTATGCATCTATTATATTATGACAGGGCAGCTAGATCTACTGTCTCTATTATATTATGGCAGACCAGCTAGATCTACTGTCTCTATTATATAATGACAGAACATCTAGATCTGCTCTGTCTATTATATTATGACAAACCAGCTAGATCTACTGTCTCTATGCATCTATTATATTATGACAGGGCAGCTAGATCTACTGTCTTTAGTATATTATGACAGACCAGCTAGATCTATTGTCTCTATGTCTCTATTATATTGTGTCAGACCAGCTAGATCTACTGTCTCTATTATATAATGACAGACCAGCTAGATCTACTGTCTCTATTATATAATGACAGACCAGCTAGATCTACTGTCTCTATGTATCTATTATATTATGACAGACCAGCTAGATCTACTGTCTCTATTATATTATGACAGACCAGCTAGATCTACTGTCTCTATGCATCTATTATATTATGACAGACCAGCTAAATATAATGTCTCTATTATATTATGACAGACCAGCTAGATCTACTGTCTCTATGTCTCTATTATATTGTGTCAGACCAGCTAGATCTACTGTCTCTATTATATAATGACAGACCAGCTAGATCTACTGTCTCTATGTATCTATTATATTATGACAGACCAGCTAGATCTACTGTCTCTATTATATTATGACAGACCAGCTAGATCTACTGTCTCTATTATATTATGACTAGCCAGCTATATCTACTGTCTCTATTATATTATGACAGACCAGCTAGTTCTACTGTCTAAATGATATAATGACAACCCAGCTATATCTACTGTCTCAATTATAATATGACAGACCAGCTCGATTTACTGTCTCTATTATATTATGGCAGACCAGCTAGATCTACTGTCTCTATTATATAATGACAGAACATCTAGATCTGCTCTGTATATTATATTATGACAAACCAGCTAGATCTACTGTCTCTATGCATCTATTATATTATGACAGGGCAGCTAGATCTACTGTCTCTATTATATTATGACAGACCAGCTAGATCTACTGTCTCTATGCATCTATTATATTATGACAGGGCAGCTAGATCTACTGTCTCTATTATATTATGGCAGACCAGCTAGATCTACTGTCTCTATTATATAATGACAGAACATCTAGATCTGCTCTGTCTATTATATTATGACAAACCAGCTAGATCTACTGTCTCTATGCATCTATTATATTATGACAGGGCAGCTAGATCTACTGTCTCTATTATATTATGGCAGACCAGCTAGATCTACTGTCTCTATTATATAATGACAGAACATCTAGATCTGCTCTGTCTATTATATTATGACAAACCAGCTAGATCTACTGTCTCTATGCATCTATTATATTATGACAGGGCAGCTAGATCTACTGTCTTTAGTATATTATGACAGACCAGCTAGATCTATTGTCTCTATGTCTCTATTATATTGTGTCAGACCAGCTAGATCTACTGTCTCTATTATATAATGACAGACCAGCTAGATCTACTGTCTCTATTATATAATGACAGACCAGCTAGATCTACTGTCTCTATGTATCTATTATATTATGACAGACCAGCTAGATCTACTGTCTCTATTATATTATGACAGACCAGCTAGATCTACTGTCTCTATGCATCTATTATATTATGACAGACCAGCTAAATATAATGTCTCTATTATATTATGACAGACCAGCTAGATCTACTGTCTCTATGTCTCTATTATATTGTGTCAGACCAGCTAGATCTACTGTCTCTATTATATAATGACAGACCAGCTAGATCTACTGTCTCTATGTATCTATTATATTATGACAGACCAGCTAGATCTACTGTCTCTATTATATTATGACAGACCAGCTAGATCTACTGTCTCTATTATATTATGACTAGCCAGCTATATCTACTGTCTCTATTATATTATGACAGACCAGCTAGTTCTACTGTCTAAATGATATAATGACAACCCAGCTATATCTACTGTCTCAATTATAATATGACAGACCAGCTCGATTTACTGTCTCTATTATATTATGGCAGACCAGCTAGATCTACTGTCTCTATTATATAATGACAGAACATCTAGATCTGCTCTGTATATTATATTATGACAAACCAGCTAGATCTACTGTCTCTATGCATCTATTATATTATGACAGGGCAGCTAGATCTACTGTCTCTATTATATTATGACAGACCAGCTAGATCTACTGTCTCTATGCATCTATTATATTATGACAGGGCAGCTAGATCTACTGTCTCTATTATATTATGGCAGACCAGCTAGATCTACTGTCTCTATTATATAATGACAGAACATCTAGATCTGCTCTGTCTATTATATTATGACAAACCAGCTAGATCTACTGTCTCTATGCATCTATTATATTATGACAGGGCAGCTAGATCTACTGTCTCTATTATATTATGGCAGACCAGCTAGATCTACTGTCTCTATTATATAATGACAGAACATCTAGATCTGCTCTGTCTATTATATTATGACAAACCAGCTAGATCTACTGTCTCTATGCATCTATTATATTATGACAGGGCAGCTAGATCTACTGTCTCTAGTATATTATGACAGACCAGCTAGATCTATTGTCTCTGTCATATTAAGACAGACCAGCTAAATATAATGTCTCTATTATATTATGACAGAGGAGCTAGATCTACTGTCTATAATATATTATGACAGACAGGCTAGATCTACTGTCTCTATTATATTATGACAGAGGAGCTAGATCTACTGTCTATAATATATTATGACAGACAGGCTATATCCACCCAATCTATTACATTATGACAGACTAGCTACATCTACTGTCTCTATTATATTATGACAGACCAGCGAAATCTACTGACTATATTATATTATGACAGAGCAGCTAGATCTACTGTCTCTATTATATTATTACAGACAAACTAGATCTACTGTCTCTATTATATTATGACACACCAGCTAGATCTACTGTCTCTGTTATAATATGACAAACCAGCTAGATCTACGGTGTCTATTATATTATGACAGAGCAGCTAGATCTATGGCTCTATTGTATTATTACAGACAAACTAGATTTACTGTCTCTATTATATTATGAAAGACCGGCTAGATCTACTGTCTATAATATAATATGACAAACCAGCTAGATCTACTGTCTCGATTATATGATGACAGACCAGCTCAATCTACTGTCTCTATTATATTATGACAGACTAGCTAGATCTACTGTCTCTATTATATTATGACTACCCAGCTATATCTACTGTCTCTATTATATTATGACAGACCAGCTAGTTCTACTGTCTAAATGATATAATGACAACCCAGCTATATCTACTGTCTCTATTATAATATGACAGACCAGCTAGATCTACTGTCTCTATTATATAATGACAGACCAGCTAGATCTACTGTCTCTATGTATCTATTATATTATGACAGACCAGCTAGATCTACTGTCTCTATTATATTATGACAGACCAGCTAGATCTACTGTCTCTATTATATTATGACAGAACAGCTCGATTTACTGTCTCTATTATATTATGACAGACCAGCTAGATCTACTGTCTCTATGTCTCTATTATATTATGTCATACCAGCTAGATCTACTGTCTCTATTATATAATGACAGACCAGCTAGATCTACTGTCTCTATGTATCTATTATATTATGACAGACCAGCTAGATCTACTGTCTCTATTATATTATGACAGACCAGCTAGATCTACTGTCTCTATTATATTATGACAGAACAGCTCGATCTACTCTCTCTATTAACTTATGGCAGACCAGCTAGATCTACTGTCTCTATTATATTATGACAGACCAGCTAGATCTACTGTCTCTATTATATAATGACAGACCAGCTAGATCTACTGTCTCTAAGTATCTATTATATTATGACAGACCAGCTAGATCTACTGTCTCTATTATATTATGACAGACCAGCTAGATATACTGTCTCTATTATATTATGACAGACCAGCTCGATCTACTCTCTCTATTAACTTATGGCAGACCAGCTAGATCTACTGTCTCTATTATATTATGACAGACCAGCTAGATCTACTGTCTCTATTATATTATGTCAGACCAGCTAGATATACTGTCTCTATTAAAATATGACAGTAAATCGAGCTGGTCTGTCTCTATTATATTATGACAGACCAGCTAGATCTACTGTCTCTAATATAATATGACAGACCAGCTAGATCTACTGTCTCTATTATATTATGACAGACCAGCTAGATCTGCTGTCGCTATTATATTATGACAGACCAGCTAGATCTACTGTCTCTATGTCTCTATTATATTATGTCAGACCAGCTAGATCTACTGTCTCTATTATATAATGACAGACCAGCTAGATCTACTGTCTATAATATATTATGACAGACAGGCTAGATCTACTGTCTCTATTATATTATGACAGAGGAGCTAGATCTACTGTCTATAATATATTATGACAGACAGGCTATATCCACCCAATCTATTACATTATGACAGACTAGCTATATCTACTGTCTCTATTATATTATGACAGACCAGCGAAATCTACTGACTATATTATATTATGACAGAGCAGCTAGATCTACTGTCTCTATTATATTATGACACACCAGCTAGATCTACTGTCTCTGTTATGACAAACCAGCTAGATCTACGGTGTCTATTATATTATGACAGAGCAGCTAGATCTATGGCTCTATTGTATTATTACAGACCAACTAGATCTACTGTCTCGATTATATGATGACAGACCAGCTCAATCTACTGTCTCTATTATATTATGACAGACTAGCTAGATCTACTGTCTATTATATTATGACTAGCCAGCTATATCTACTGTCTCTATTATATTATGACAGACCAGCTAGTTCTACTGTCTAAATGATATAATGACAACCCAGCTATATCTACTGTCTCAATTATAATATGACAGACCAGCTCGATCTACTGTCTCTATTATATTATGGCAGACCAGCTAGATCTACTGTCTCTATTATATAATGACAGAACATCTAGATCTGCTCTGTCTATTATATTATGACAAACCAGCTAGATCTACTGTCTCTATGCATCTATTATATTATGACAGGGCAGCTAGATCTACTGTCTCTATTATATTATGGCAGACCAGCTAGATCTACTGTCTCTATTATATAATGACAGAACATCTAGATCTGCTCTGTCTATTATATTATGACAAACCAGCTAGATCTACTGTCTCTATGCATCTATTATATTATGACAGGGCAGCTAGATCTACTGTCTCTAGTATATTATGACAGACCAGCTAGATCTATTGTCTCTGTCATATTAAGACAGACCATGTCTCTATTATATTATGACAGAGGAGCTAGATCTACTGTCTATAATATATTATGACAGACAGGCTAGATCTACTGTCTCTATTATATTATGACAGAGGAGCTAGATCTACTGTCTATAATATATTATGACAGACAGGCTATATCCACCCAATCTATTACATTATGACAGACTAGCTACATCTACTGTCTCTATTATATTATGACAGACCAGCGAAATCTACTGACTATATTATATTATGACAGAGCAGCTAGATCTACTGTCTCTATTATATTATGACACACCAGCTAGATCTACTGTCTCTGTTATAATATGACAAACCAGCTAGATCTACGGTGTCTATTATATTATGACAGAGCAGCTAGATCTATGGCTCTATTGTATTATTACAGACAAACTAGATCTACTGTCTCTATTATATTATGACACACCAGCTAGATCTACTGTCTCTGTTATAATATGACAAACCAGCTAGATCTACGGTGTCTATTATATTATGACAGAGCAGCTAGATCTATGGCTCTATTGTATTATTACAGACAAACTAGATTTACTGTCTCTATTATATTATGAAAGACCAGCTAGATCTACTGTCTATAATATAATATGACAAACCAGCTAGATCTACTGTCTCGATTATATGATGACAGACCAGCTCAATCTACTGTCTCTATTATATTATGACAGACTAGCTAGATCTACTGTCTCTATTATATTATGACTACCCAGCTATATCTACTGTCTCTATTATATTATGACAGACCAGCTAGTTCTACTGTCTAAATGATATGACAACCCAGCTATATCTACTGTCTCTATTATAATATGACAGACCAGCTCGATTTACTGTCTCTATTATATTATGGCAGACCAGCTAGATCTACTGTCTCTATTATATAATGACAGAACATCTAGATCTGCTCTGTCTATTATATTATGACAAACCAGCTAGATCTACTGTCTCTATGCATCTATTATATTATGACAGGGCAGCTAGATCTACTGTCTCTATTATATTATGACAGACCAGCTAGATCTACTGTCTCTATGCATCTATTATATTATGACAGGGCAGCTAGATCTACTGTCTCTATTATATTATGGCAGACCAGCTAGATCTACTGTCTCTATTATATAATGACAGAACATCTAGATCTGCTCTGTCTATTATATTATGACAAACCAGCTAGATCTACTGTCTCTATGCATCTATTATATTATGACAGGGCAGCTAGATCTACTGTCTCTATTATATTATGACAGACCAGCTAGATCTACTGTCTCTATGCATCTATTATATTATGACAGGGCAGCTAGATCTACTGTCTCTATTATATTATGGCAGACCAGCTAGATCTACTGTCTCTATTATATAATGACAGAACATCTAGATCTGCTCTGTCTATTATATTATGACAAACCAGCTAGATCTACTGTCTCTATGCATCTATTATATTATGACAGGGCAGCTAGATCTACTGTCTCTATTATATTATGGCAGACCAGCTAGATCTACTGTCTCTATTATATAATGACAGAACATCTAGATCTGCTCTGTCTATTATATTATGACAAACCAGCTAGATCTACTGTCTCTATGCATCTATTATATTATGACAGGGCAGCTAGATCTACTGTCTCTAGTATATTATGACAGACCAGCTAGATCTATTGTCTCTATGTCTCTATTATATTGTGTCAGACCAGCTAGATCTACTGTCTCTATTATATAATGACAGACCAGCTAGATCTACTGTCTCTATGTATCTATTATATTATGACAGACCAGCTAGATCTACTGTCTCTATTATATTATGACAGACCAGCTAGATCTACTGTCTCTATGCATCTATTATATTATGACAGACCAGCTAAATATAATGTCTCTATTATATTATGACAGACCAGCTAGATCTACTGTCTCTATGTCTCTATTATATTGTGTCAGACCAGCTAGATCTACTGTCTCTATTATATAATGACAGACCAGCTAGATCTACTGTCTCTATGTATCTATTATATTATGACAGACCAGCTAGATCTACTGTCTCTATTATATTATGACAGACCAGCTAGATCTACTGTCTCTATTATATTATGACTAGCCAGCTATATCTACTGTCTCTATTATATTATGACAGACCAGCTAGTTCTACTGTCTAAATGATATAATGACAACCCAGCTATATCTACTGTCTCAATTATAATATGACAGACCAGCTCGATTTACTGTCTCTATTATATTATGGCAGACCAGCTAGATCTACTGTCTCTATTATATAATGACAGAACATCTAGATCTGCTCTGTCTATTATATTATGACAAACCAGCTAGATCTACTGTCTCTATGCATCTATTATATTATGACATGGCAGCTAGATCTACTGTCTCTATTATATTATGACAGACCAGCTAGATCTACTGTCTCTATGCATCTATTATATTATGACAGGGCAGCTAGATCTACTGTCTCTATTATATTATGGCAGACCAGCTAGATCTACTGTCTCTATTATATAATGACAGAACATCTAGATCTGCTCTGTCTATTATATTATGACAAACCAGCTAGATCTACTGTCTCTATGCATCTATTATATTATGACAGGGCAGCTAGATCTACTGTCTCTATTATATTATGGCAGACCAGCTAGATCTACTGTCTCTATTATATAATGACAGAACATCTAGATCTGCTCTGTCTATTATATTATGACAAACCAGCTAGATCTACTGTCTCTATGCATCTATTATATTATGACAGGGCAGCTAGATCTACTGTCTAGTATATTATGACAGACCAGCTAGATCTATTGTCTCTGTCATATTAAGACAGACCATGTCTCTATTATATTATGACAGAGGAGCTAGATCTACTGTCTATAATATATTATGACAGACAGGCTAGATCTACTGTCTCTATTATATTATGACAGAGGAGCTAGATCTACTGTCTATAATATATTATGACAGACAGGCTATATCCACCCAATCTATTACATTATGACAGACTAGCTACATCTACTGTCTCTATTATATTATGACAGACCAGCGAAATCTACTGACTATATTATATTATGACAGAGCAGCTAGATCTACTGTCTCTATTATATTATGACACACCAGCTAGATCTACTGTCTCTGTTATAATATGACAAACCAGCTAGATCTACGGTGTCTATTATATTATGACAGAGCAGCTAGATCTATGGCTCTATTGTATTATTACAGACAAACTAGATCTACTGTCTCTATTATATTATGACACACCAGCTAGATCTACTGTCTCTGTTATAATATGACAAACCAGCTAGATCTACGGTGTCTATTATATTATGACAGAGCAGCTAGATCTATGGCTCTATTGTATTATTACAGACAAACTAGATTTACTGTCTCTATTATATTATGAAAGACCAGCTAGATCTACTGTCTATAATATAATATGACAAACCAGCTAGATCTACTGTCTCGATTATATGATGACAGACCAGCTCAATCTACTGTCTCTATTATATTATGACAGACTAGCTAGATCTACTGTCTCTATTATATTATGACTACCCAGCTATATCTACTGTCTCTATTATATTATGACAGACCAGCTAGTTCTACTGTCTAAATGATATAATGACAACCCAGCTATATCTACTGTCTCTATTATAATATGACAGACCAGCTCGATTTACTGTCTCTATTATATTATGGCAGACCAGCTAGATCTACTGTCTCTATTATATAATGACAGAACATCTAGATCTGCTCTGTCTATTATATTATGACAAACCAGCTAGATCTACTGTCTCTATGCATCTATTATATTATGACAGGGCAGCTAGATCTACTGTCTCTAGTATATTATGACAGACCAGCTAGATCTACTGTCTCTATGCATCTATTATATTATGACAGGGCAGCTAGATCTACTGTCTCTAGTATATTATGACAGACCAGCTAGATCTACTGTCTCTATGCATCTATTATATTATGACAGGGCAGCTAGATCTACTGTCTCTATTATATTATGGCAGACCAGCTAGATCTACTGTCTCTATTATATAATGACAGAACATCTAGATCTGCTCTGTCTATTATATTATGACAAACCAGCTAGATCTACTGTCTCTATGCATCTATTATATTATGACAGGGCAGCTAGATCTACTGTCTCTATTATATTATGGCAGACCAGCTAGATCTACTGTCTCTATTATATAATGACAGAACATCTAGATCTGCTCTGTCTATTATATTATGACAAACCAGCTAGATCTACTGTCTCTATGCATCTATTATATTATGACAGGGCAGCTATATCTACTGTCTCTATTATATTATGACAGACCAGCTAGATCTACTGTCTCTATGCATCTATTATATTATGACAGGGCAGCTAGATCTACTGTCTCTATTATATTATGGCAGACCAGCTAGATCTACTGTCTCTATTATATAATGACAGAACATCTAGATCTGCTCTGTCTATTATATTATGACAAACCAGCTAGATCTACTGTCTCTATGCATCTATTATATTATGACAGGGCAGCTAGATCTACTGTCTCTATTATATTATGGCAGACCAGCTAGATCTACTGTCTCTATTATATAATGACAGAACATCTAGATCTGCTCTGTCTATTATATTATGACAAACCAGCTAGATCTACTGTCTCTATGCATCTATTATATTATGACAGGGCAGCTAGATCTACTGTCTCTAGTATATTATGACAGACCAGCTAGATCTATTGTCTCTATGTCTCTATTATATTGTGTCAGACCAGCTAGATCTACTGTCTCTATTATATAATGACAGACCAGCTAGATCTACTGTCTCTATGTATCTATTATATTATGACAGACCAGCTAGATCTACTGTCTCTATTATATTATGACAGACCAGCTAGATCTACTGTCTCTATGCATCTATTATATTATGACAGACCAGCTAAATATAATGTCTCTATTATATTATGACAGACCAGCTAGATCTACTGTCTCTATGTCTCTATTATATTGTGTCAGACCAGCTAGATCTACTGTCTCTATTATATAATGACAGACCAGCTAGATCTACTGTCTCTATGTATCTATTATATTATGACAGACCAGCTAGATCTACGGTCTCTATTATATTACGACGGATCAGCTAGATCTATTGTATCTATTGTATTATGACAGACCAGCTAGATCTACTGTCTCTATTAAATTTTGACAGACCAGCTAGATCTGCTGTCTCTATTATATTATGACAGAACAGCTCGATTTACTGTCTCTATTATGTTATGACAGACCAGCTAGATCTGCTGTCGCTATCATATTATGACAGACCAGCTAGATCTACTGTCTCTATGTCTCTATTATATTATGACAGACCAGCTAGATCTACTGTCTCTATTATATTATGACAGACCAGCTCGATTTACTGTCTCTATTATATTATGACAGACCAGCTAGATCTACTGTCTATGTCTCTATTATATTATGTCAGACCAGCTAGATCTACTGTCTCTATTATATAATGACAGACCAGCTAGATCTACTGTCTCTATGTATCTATTATTTTATGACAGACCAGCTAGATCTACTGTCTCTATTAGATTATGACAGACCAGCTAGATCTACTGTTTCTATTATATTATGACAAACCAGCTAGATCTACTGTCTCTATGTCTCTATTATATTATGTCAGACCAGCTAGATCTACTGTCTCTATTATATAATGACAGACCAGCTAGATCTACTGTCTCTATGTCTCTATTATATTATGTCAGACCAGCTAGATCTACTGTCTCTATTATATTATGACAGACCAGCTAGATCTACTGTCTCTATTATATTATGACAGTGCAGCTAGATCTACGGTCTCTATTCTATTACGACGGATCAGCTAGATCTACTGTATCTATTATATTATGACAGACCAGCTAGATCTACTGTCTCTATTAAATTATGACAGACCAGCTAGATCTAATGTCTCTATTATATTATGACAGGTCAGCTAGATCTTCTGTCTCTATTATAATATGACAGACCAGCTCGATTTACTGTCTCTATTATATTATGACAGACCAGCTCGATCTACTCTATTAACTTATGGCAGACCATCTAGATCTACTGTCTCTATTATATTATGACAGACCAGCTATATCTAATGTCTCTATTATATTATGACAGACCAGCTAGATATATTGTCTCTATTATATTATGACAGACCAGCTAGATCTACTGTCTCTAGTATATTATGACAGACCAGCTAGATCCACTGTCTCTATCATATTATTACAGACCAGCTAGATCTACTGTCTCTATGTCTCTATTTTATTATGTCAGACCAGCTCGATATACTGTCTCTATTATATTATGACAGACCAGCTAGATCTACTGTCTCTATTATATTATGACAGACCAGCTAGATCTGCTGTCGCTATTATATTATGACAGACCAGCTAGATCTACTGTCTCTATGTCTCTATTATATTATGTCAGACCAGCTAGATCTACTGTCTCTATTATATAATGACAGACCAGCTAGATCTACTGTCTCTTTGTCTCTATTATATTATGACAGACCAGCTAGATCTACTGTCTCTATTATATTATGACAGACCAGCTAGATCTAATGTCTCTATTATATTATGTCAGACCAGCTAGATCTACTGTCTCTATTATATTATGACAGAACAGCTCGATTTACTGTCTCTATTATATTATGACAGACCAGCTAGATCTACTGTCTCTATTATATAATGACAGACCATCTAGATCTTCTGTCTCTATTATATAATGACAGACCAGCTAGATCTACTGTCTTTATTATATTATGTCAGTCCAGCTAGATCTACTGTCTCTATTATATTATGACAGACCAGCTAGATCTACTGTCTCTATTATATTTTGACAGACCAGCATCATCTACTATCTCTATTATATTATGACAAACCAGCTAGATCTGTTGTCTCTATGATATTATGACAGACCAGCTAGATCTACTGTCTCGATTATATGATGACAGACCAGCTCAATCTACTGTCTCTATTATATTATGACATACTAGCTAGATCTACTGTCTCTATTATATTATGACAGAGCAGCTAGATCCACTGTTTCTATTATATTATGACAGACCAGCTAGTTCTGTCTAAATTATATAATGACAACCCAGCTATATCTACTGTCTATTATAATATGACAGACCAGCTCGATTTACTGTCTCTATTATATTATGACAGACCAGCTCGATCTACTCTCTCTATTAACTTATGGCCGACCAGCTAGATCTACTGTCTCTATTATATTATGACAGACCAGCTCGATTTACTGTCTCTATTATATTATAACAGACCAGCTAGATCTACTGTCTCTAATATAATATCTCAGACCAGCTAGATCTACTGTCCCTATTATAATATGACAGACCAGCTAGATCTGCTGTCGCTATTATATAATGACAGACCAGCTAGATCTACTGTCTCTATGTCTCTATTATATTAATACAGACCAGCTAGATCTACTGTCTCTATTATATAATGACAGACACTCTAGATCTTCTGTCTCTATTATATTATGACAGACCAGCTAGATCTACTGTCTCTATTATATAATGACAGACCATCTAGATCTTCTGTCTCTATCATATAATGACAGACCAGCTAGATCTACTGTCTTTATTATATTATGTCAGTCCAGCTAGATCTACTGTCTCTATTATATTATGACAGACCAGCTAGATCTACTGTCTCTATTATATTTTGACAGACCAGCATCATCTACTATCTCTATTATATTATGACAAACCAGCTAGATCTATTGTCTCTATGATATTATGACAGACCAGCTAGATCTACTGTCTCGATTATATGATGACAGACCAGCTCAATCTACTGTCTCTATTATATTATGACATACTAGCTAGATCTACTGTCTCTATTATATTATGACAGACCAGCTAGATCTAATGTCTCTATTATAATATGACAGACCAGCTCGATTTACTGTCTCTATTATATTATGACAGACCATCTTGATCTACTCTCTCTATTAACTTATGGCAGACCAGCTAGATCTACTGTCTCTATTATATTATGACAGACCAGCTATATCTAATGTCTCTATTATATTATGAAAGACCAGCTAGATATATTGTCTCTATTATATTATGACAGACCAGCTAGATCTGCTGTCGCTATTATATTATGACAGACCAGCTAGATCTACTGTCTCTATGTCTCTATTATATTATGTCAGACCAGCTAGATCTACTGTCTCTATTATATATTGACAGACCAGCTAGATCTACTGTCTCTATGTATCTATTATATTATGACAGACCAGCTAGATCTACTGTCTCTATTATATTATGACAGTGCAGCTAGATCTACGGTCTCTATTCTATTACGACGGATCAGCTAGATCTACTGTATCTATTGTATTATGACAGACCAGCTAGATCTACTGTCTCTATTAAATTTTGACAGACCAGCTAGATCTGCTGTCTCTATTATATTATGACAGAACAGCTCGATTTACTGTCTCTATTATATTATGACAGACCAGCTAGATCTGCTGTCGCTATCATATTATGACAGACCAGCTAGATCTACTGTCTCTATGTCTCTATTATATTATGACAGACCAGCTAGATCTACTGTCTCTATTATATTATGACAGACCAGCTAGATCTAATGTCTCTATTATATTATGTCAGACCAGCTAGATCTACTGTCTCTATTATATAATGACAGACCAGCTAGATCTACTGTCTCTATGTATCTATTATATTATGACAGACCAGCTAGATCTACTGTCTTTATTATATTATGTCAGTCCAGCTAGATCTACTGTCTCTATTATATTATGACAGACCAGCTAGATCTACTGTCTCTATTATATTTTGACAGACCAGCATCATCTACTATCTCTATTATATTATGACAAACCAGCTAGATCTGTTGTCTCTATGATATTATGACAGACCAGCTAGATCTACTGTCTCGATTATATGATGACAGACCAGCTCAATCTACTGTCTCTATTATATTATGACATACTAGCTAGATCTACTGTCTCTATTATATTATGACAGAGCAGCTAGATCCACTGTTTCTATTATATTATGACAGACCAGCTAGTTCTGTCTAAATTATATAATGACAACCCAGCTATATCTACTGTCTCTATTATAATATGACAGACCAGCTCGATTTACTGTCTCTATTATATTATGACAGACCAGCTCGATCTACTCTCTCTATTAACTTATGGCCGACCAGCTAGATCTACTGTCTCTATTATATTATGACAGACCAGCTAGATCTAATGTCTCTATTATATTATGACAGTGCAGCTATATCTACTGTCTATTTTATTATGACAGACCAGCTAGATCTGCTGTTGCTATTATATTATGACAGACCAGCTAGATCTACTGTCTCTATGTCTCTATTATATTATGTCAGACCAGCTAGATCTACTGTCTCTATTATATTATGCCAGACCAGCTAGATCTACTGTCTCTATTATATTATGACAGACCAGCTAGATCTACTGTATCTATTATATTATGACAGAGCAGCTAGATCCACTGTTTCTATTATTTTATGACAGACCAGCTAGTTCTACTGTCTAAATTATATAATGACAACACAGCTATATCTACTGTCTCTTATAATATGACAGACCAGCTCGATTTACTGTCTCTATTATATTATGACAGACCAGCTCGATCTACTCTCTCTATTAACTTATGGCCAACCTGCTAGATCT
The DNA here is from genome assembly GCF_057628025.1 of Oncorhynchus mykiss. NCBI lineage: Eukaryota > Metazoa > Chordata > Actinopteri > Salmoniformes > Salmonidae > Oncorhynchus > Oncorhynchus mykiss. The sequence continues at coordinate 197,762 of NC_143026.1, read as the reverse complement.
ACTGTCTCTATTAAAATATGACAGACCAGCTCGATTTACTGTCTCTATTATATTATAACAGACCAGCTAGATCTACTGTCTCTAATATAATATGACAGACCAGCTAGATCTACTGTCTCTATTATAATATGACAGACCAGCTAGATCTGCTGTCACTATTATATAATGACAGACCAGCTAGATCTACTGTCTCTATGTCTCTATTATATTAATACAGACCAGCTAGATCTACTGTCTCTATTATATAATGACAGACCATCTAGATCTTCTGTCTCTATCATATAATGACAGACCAGCTAGATCTACTGTCTTTATTATATTATGTCAGTCCAGCTAGATCTACTGTCTCTATTATATTATGACAGACCAGCTAGATCTACTGTCTCTATTATATTTTGACAGACCAGCATCATCTACTATCTCTATTATATTATGACAAACCAGCTAGATCTATTGTCTCTATGATATTATGACAGACCAGCTAGATCTACTGTCTCGATTATATGATGACAGACCAGCTCAATCTACTGTCTCTATTATATTATGACATACTAGCTAGATCTACTGTCTCTATTATATTATGACAGACCATCTTGATCTACTCTCTCTATTAACTTATGCCAGACCAGCTAGATCTACTGTCTCTATTATATTATGACAGACCAGCTATATCTAATGTCTCTATTATATTATGAAAGACCAGCTAGATATATTGTCTCTATTATATTATGACAGACCAGCTAGATCTGCTGTCGCTATTATATTATGACAGACCAGCTAGATCTACTGTCTCTATGTCTCTATTATATTATGTCAGACCAGCTAGATCTGTCTCTATTATATAATGACAGACCAGCTAGATCTACTGTCTCTATGTATCTATTATATTATGACAGACCAGCTAGATCTACTGTCTCTATTATATTATGACAGTGCAGCTAGATCTACGGTCTCTATTCTATTACGACGGATCAGCTAGATCTACTGTATCTATTGTATTATGACAGACCAGCTAGATCTACTGTCTCTATTAAATTTTGACAGACCAGCTAGATCTGCTGTCTCTATTATATTATGACAGAACAGCTCGATTTACTGTCTCTATTATATTATGACAGACCAGCTAGATCTGCTGTCGCTATCATATTATGACAGACCAGCTAGATCTACTGTCTCTATGTCTCTATTATATTATGACAGACCAGCTAGATCTACTGTCTCTATTATATTATGACAGACCAGCTAGATCTAATGTCTCTATTATATTATGTCAGACCAGCTAGATCTACTGTCTCTATTATATTATGACAGAACAGCTCGATTTACTGTCTCTATTATATTATGACAGACCAGCTAGATCTGCTGTCGCTATTATATTATGACAGACCAGCTAGATCTACTGTCTCTATGTCTCTATTATATTATGTCAGACCAGCTAGATCTACTGTCTCTATTATATAATGACAGACCAGCTAGATCTACTGTCTCTATGTATCTATTATTTTATGACAGACCAGCTAGATCTACTGTCTCTATTAGATTATGACAGACCAGCTAGATCTACTGTCTCTATTATATTATGACAAACCAGCTAGATCTGTCTCTATGTCTCTATTATATTATGTCAGACCAGCTAGATCTACTGTCTCTATTATATAATGACAGACCAGCTAGATCTACTGTCTCTATGTATCTATTATATTATGACAGACCAGCTAGATCTACTGTCTCTATTATATTATGACAGACCAGCTAGATCTACTGTCTCTATTATATTATGACAGTGCAGCTAGATCTACGGTCTCTATTCTATTACGACGGATCTGCTAGATCTACTGTATCTATTATATTATGACAGACCAGCTAGATCTACTGTCTCTATTAAATTATGACAGACCAGCTAGATCTAATGTCTCTATTATATTATGACAGGTCAGCTAGATCTTCTGTCTCTATTATAATATGACAGACCAGCTCGATTTACTGTCTCTTTTATATTATGACAGAGCAGCTAGATCTACTGTTTCTATTGTATTATGACAGACCAGCTCGATCTACTCTATTAACTTATGGCAGACCATCTAGATCTACTGTCTCTATTATATTATGACAGACCAGCTATATATAATGTCTCTATTATATTATGACAGACCAGCTAGATATATTGTCTCTATTATATTATGACAGACCAGCTAGATCTGTCTCTAGTATATTATGACAGACAAGCTAGATCCACTGTCTCTATCATATTATTACAGACCAGCTAGTTCTACTGTCCAAATTATATAATGACAAACCAGCTATATCTACTGTCTCTATTATAATATGACAGACCAGCTCGATTTACTGTCTCTATTATATTATGACAGACCAGCTCGATCTACTCTATTAACTTATGGCAGACCATCTAGATCTACTGTCTCTATTATATTATGACAGACCAGCTAGATATATTGTCTCTATTATATTATGACAGACCAGCTAGATCTACTGTCTCTAGTATATTATGACAGACCAGCTAGATCCACTGTCTCTATCATATTATTACAGACCAGCTAGATCTACTGTCTCTATGTCTCTATTTTATTATGTCAGACCAGCTCGATATACTGTCTCTATTATATTATGACAGACCAGCTAGATCTACTGTCTCTATTATATTATGACAGACCAGCTAGATCTGCTGTCGCTATTATATTATGACAGACCAGCTAGATCTACTGTCTCTATTATATAATGACAGACCAGCTAGATCTACTGTCTCTTTGTCTCTATTATATTATGACAGACCAGCTAGATCTAATGTCTCTATTATATTATGTCAGACCAGCTAGATCTACTGTCTCTATTATAATATGACAGACCAGCTCGATTTACTGTCTCTATTATATTATGACAGACCAGCTCGATCTACTCTATTAACTTATGGCAGACCATCTAGATCTACTGTCTCTATTATATTATGACAGACCAGCTATATCTAATGTCTCTATTATATTATGACAGACCAGCTAGATATATTGTCTCTATTATATTATGACAGACCAGCTAGATCTACTGTCTCTAGTATATTATGACAGACCAGCTAGATCCACTGTCTCTATCATATTATTACAGACCAGCTAGATCTACTGTCTCTATGTCTCTATTTTATTATGTCAGACCAGCTCGATATACTGTCTCTATTATATTATGACAGACCGGCTAGATCTACTGTCTCTATTATATTATGACAGACCAGCTAGATCTGCTGTCGCTATTATATTATGACAGACCAGCTAGATCTACTGTCTCTATGTCTCTATTATATTATGTCAGACCAGCTAGATCTACTGTCTCTATTATATAATGACAGACCAGCTAGATCTACTGTCTCTTTGTCTCTATTATATTATGACAGACCAGCTAGATCTAATGTCTCTATTATATTATGTCAGACCAGCTAGATCTACTGTCTCTATTATATTATGACAGAACAGCTCGATTTACTGTCTCTATTATATTATGACAGACCAGCTAGATCTACTGTCTCTATTATATAATGACAGACCATCTAGATCTTCTGTCTCTATTATATAATGACAGACCAGCTAGATCTACTGTCTTTATTATATTATGTCAGTCCAGCTAGATCTACTGTCTCTATTATATTATGACAGACCAGCTAGATCTACTGTCTCTATTATATTTTGACAGACCAGCATCATCTACTATCTCTATTATATTATGACAAACCAGCTAGATCTGTTGTCTCTATGATATTATGACAGACCAGCTAGATCTACTGTCTCGATTATATGATGACAGACCAGCTCAATCTACTGTCTCTATTATATTATGACATACTAGCTAGATCTACTGTCTCTATTATATTGTGACAGAGCAGCTAGATCCACTGTTTCTATTATATTATGACAGACCAGCTAGTTCTACTGTCTAAATTATATAATGACAACCCAGCTATATCTACCGTCTCTATTATATTATGACAGACCAGCTCGATCTACTCTCTCTATTAACTTATGGCCGACCAGCTAGATCTACTGTCTCTATTATATTATGACAGACCAGCTAGATCTAATGTCTCTATTATATTATGACAGTGCAGCTATATCTACTGTCTATTTTATTATGACAGACCAGCTAGATCTGCTGTCGCTATTATATTATGACAGACCAGCTAGATCTACTGTCTCTATGTCTATTATATTATGTCAGACCAGCTAGATCTACTGTCTCTATTATATTATGCCAGACCAGCTAGATCTACTGTCTCTATTATATTATGACAGACCAGCTAGATCTACTGTATCTATTATATTATGACAGAGCAGCTAGATCCACTGTTTCTATTATTTTATGACAGACCAGCTAGTTCTACTGTCTAAATTATATAATGACAACACAGCTATATCTACTGTCTCTTATAATATGACAGACCAGCTCGATTTACTGTCTCTATTATATTATGACAGACCAGCTCGATCTACTCTCTCTATTAACTTATGGCCGACCAGCTAGATCTACTGTCTCTATTATATTATGACAGACCAGCTAGATCTAATGTCTATTATATTATGACAGTGCAGCTATATCTACTGTCGCTATTATATTATGACAGACCAGCTAGATCTACTGTCTATGTCTCTATTATATTATGTCAGACCAGCTAGATCTACTGTCTCTATTATATTATGACAGACCAGCTCGATTTACTGTCTCTATTATATTATGACAGACCAGCTAGATCTACTGTATCTATTATATTATGACAGACCAGCTAGATCTACTGTCTCTATTATATTATGACTAGCCAGCTAGATCCACTGTCTCTATTACATTATGACAGACCAGCTATATATACACTGTCTCTTTTATATTATGACAGACCAGCTAGATCTAATTCTCTGTTATATTATGACAGACCAGCTAGATCTACTGTCTCTGTTATATTGTGACAGACTAGCTAGATCTACTGTCTCTATTATATAATGACAGAACAGCTAGGTCCACTGTCTATTACATTATGACAGACCAGCTATATATACTGTCTCTATTATATTATGACAGAACAGCTCGATTTACTGTCTCTATTATATTATGACAGACCAGCTCGATCTACTCTCTCTATTAACTTATGGCAGACCAGCTAGATCTGTCTATCATATTATGACAGACCAGCTAGATCTAATGTCTCTATTATATTATGACAGTGCAGCTAGATCTACTGTCTCTATTATATAATGACAGACCAGCTAGATCTGCCGTCGCTATTATATTATGACAGACCAGCTAGATCTGCTGTCTCTATTATATTATGACAGACCAGCTAGATCTACTGTCTCTATTATATTATGAAGGTGCAGCTAGATCTACGGTCTCTATTATATTATGACAAGCCAGCTAGATCTACTTTCTCTATTATATTATGACAGACCAGCGAGATCTACTGTCTCTATTATATTATGACAGACCAGCGAGATCTACTGTCTCTATTATATTATGACAAGCCAGCTAGATCCACTGTCTCTATTACATTATGACAGACCAGCTATATATACACACAATGTCTCTTTTATATTATTACAGACCAGCTAGATCTACTGTCTCTATTATATTATGACAGTGCAGCTAGATCTACTGTCTCTATTATATTATGACAGACCAGCGAGATCTACTGTCTCTATTATATTATGACAGACCAGCGAGATCTACTGTCTCTATTATATTATGACATACCAGCTAGATCCACTGTCTCTATTACATTATGACAGACCAGCTAGATCTTCTGTCTCTATTATATTGTGACAGACCAGCTAGATCTATAGTCTCTATTATATTATGACAGACCAGCTAGATCTTCTGTCTCTATTATATTGTGACAGACCAGCTAGATCTACTGTCTCTATGTCTCTATTATATTTTGTCAGACCAGCTAGATCTTCTGTCTCAATTATCTTATGTCAGACCAGCTAGATCTTCTGTCTCTATTATATTGTGACAGACCAGCTAGATCTATAGTCTCTATTATTTTATTACAGACCAGCTCGATTTACTGTCTCTATCATATTATGACAGACCAGCTAGATATACTGTCTCTATTATATTATGACAGACCAGCTAGATCTACTATCTCTATTATATTATTTCAGACCAGCTAGATCAACTGTCTCTATTATATTATGACAGACCAGCTAGATCTACTGTCTCTATTATATAATGACAGACCATCTAGATCTTCTGTCTCTATTATATTATGACAGACCAGCTAGACCTACTGTCTCTTTTATATTATGACAGACCAGCTAGATCTACTGTCTCTTTTATATTATGACAGACCAGCTAGATCTACTGTCTCTATTATATTATGACAGACCAGCTAGATCTACTGTCTCTATTATATTATGACAGACCAGCTCGATTTACTGTCTCTATTATATTATGACAGACCAGCTCGATCTACTCTCTCTATTAACTTATGGCCGACCAGCTAGATCTACTGTCTCTATTATATTATGACAGACCAGCTAGATCTAATGTCTATTATATTATGACAGTGCAGCTATATCTACTGTCGCTATTATATTATGACAGACCAGCTAGATCTACTGTCTATGTCTCTATTATATTATGTCAGACCAGCTAGATCTACTGTCTCTATTATATTATGACAGACCAGCTCGATTTACTGTCTCTATTATATTATGACAGACCAGCTAGATCTACTGTATCTATTATATTATGACAGACCAGCTAGATCTGTCTATCATATTATGACAGACCAGCTAGATCTAATGTCTCTATTATATTATGACAGTGCAGCTAGATCTACTGTCTCTATTATATAATGACAGACCAGCTAGATCTGCCGTCGCTATTATATTATGACAGACCAGCTAGATCTGCTGTCTCTATTATATTATGACAGACCAGCTAGATCTACTGTCTCTATTATATTATGAAGGTGCAGCTAGATCTACGGTCTCTATTATATTATGACAAGCCAGCTAGATCTACTTTCTCTATTATATTATGACAGACCAGCGAGATCTACTGTCTCTATTATATTATGACAGACCAGCGAGATCTACTGTCTCTATTATATTATGACAAGCCAGCTAGATCCACTGTCTCTATTACATTATGACAGACCAGCTATATATACACACAATGTCTCTTTTATATTATTACAGACCAGCTAGATCTACTGTCTCTATTATATTATGACAGTGCAGCTAGATCTACTGTCTCTATTATATTATGACAGACCAGCTCGATCTACTCTCTCTATTAACTTATGGCCGACCAGCTAGATCTACTGTCTCTATTATATTATGACAGACCAGCTAGATCTAATGTCTATTATATTATGACAGTGCAGCTATATCTACTGTCGCTATTATATTATGACAGACCAGCTAGATCTACTGTCTATGTCTCTATTATATTATGTCAGACCAGCTAGATCTACTGTCTATTATATTATGACAGACCAGCTCGATTTACTGTCTCTATTATATTATGACAGACCAGCTAGATCTACTGTATCTATTATATTATGACAGACCAGCTAGATCTACTGTCTCTATTATATTATGACTAGCCAGCTAGATCCACTGTCTCTATTACATTATGACAGACCAGCTATATATACACTGTCTCTTTTATATTATGACAGACCAGCTAGATCTACTTTCTCTGTTATATTATGACAGACCAGCTAGATCTACTGTCTCTGTTATATTGTGACAGACTAGCTAGATCTACTGTCTCTATTATATAATGACAGAACAGCTAGGTCCACTGTCTATTACATTATGACAGACCAGCTATATATACTGTCTCTATTATATTATGACAGAACAGCTCGATTTACTGTCTCTATTATATTATGACAGACCAGCTCGATCTACTCTCTCTATTATATTATGACAGTGCAGCTAGATCTGCGGTCTCTATTCTATTATGACAGACCAGCTAGATATACTGTCTCTATTATATTATGACAGAACAGCTCGATTTACTGTCTATTATATTATGACAGAGCAGCTAGATCCACTGTTTCTATTATATTATGACAGACCAGCTAGTTCTACTGTCTAAATTATATAATGACAACCCAGCTATATCTACTGTCTCTATTATAATATGACAGACCAGCTCGATTTACTGTCTCTATTATATTATGACAGACCAGCTCGATCTACTCTCTCTATTAACTTATGGCCGACCAGATGGATCTACTGTCTCTATTATATTATGACAGACCAGCTAGTTCTACTGTCTAAATTATATAATGACAACCCAGCTATATCTACTGTCTCTATATGACAGACCAGCTCGATTTACTGTCTCTATTATATTATGACAGACCAGCTCGATCTACTCTATTAACTTATGGCCGACCAGCTAAATCTACTGTCTCTATTATATTATGACAGACCAGCTAGATCTAATGTCTCTATTTTATTATGACAGACCAGCTAGATCTGCTGTCGGTATTATATTATGACAGACCAGCTAGATCTACTGTCTCTATGTCTCTATTATATTATGTCAGACCAGCTAAATCTACTGTCTCTATTATATTATGACAGACCAGCTAGATATACTGTCTCTATTATATTATGACAGAACAGCTCGTTTTACTTTCTATTATATTATGACAAACTAGCTAGATCTACTGTCTCTATTATATTATGACTACCCAGTTAGATCTACTGTCTCTATTATATTATGACAGAGCAGCTAGATCCACTGTTTCTATTATATTATGACAGACCAGCGAGATCTACTGTCTCTATTATATTATGACAAGCCAGCTAGATCTACTTTCTCTATTATAATATGACAGACCAGCTCGATTTACTGTCTCTATTATTTTATGACAGACCAGCTCGATCTACTCTCTCTATTATATTATGACAGACCAGCTAGATCTAATGTCTCTATTATATTATGACAGACCAGCTAGATCTACTGTCTCTATGTCTCTATTATATTATGTCAGACTAGCTAGATCTACTGTCTCTATTATATTATGACAGACCAGCTAGATCTACTCTCTCTATTATATTATGACAAGCCAGCTAGATCCACTGTCTCTATTACATTATGACAGACCAGCTATATATACACTGTCTCTTTTATATTATGACAGACCAGCTAGATCTACTGTCTCTATTATATTATGACAGACCAGCTAGATCTGCTGTCTCTATTATATTATGACAGACCAGCTAGATCTACTGTCTCTATTATATTATGACAGACCAGCTAGATCTACTGTCTCTATTATATTATGAAGATGCAGCTAGATCTACGGTCTCTATTCTATTATGACGGATCAGCTAGATCTACTGTCTCTATTATATTATGACAGACCAGCTAGATCTATAGTGTCTATTATTTTATGACAGACCAGCTCGATTCACTTTCTCTATTATATTATATCAGACCAGCTCGATCTGTCTTTTTGTCTCTATTATATTATGACAGACCAGCTAGATATACGGTCTCTATCATATTATTACAGACCAGCTAGATCTACTGTCTCTATTATATGACAGACCAGCTATATCTACTGTCTCTATTATATTATGACAGACCAGCTAGATATACGGCCTCTATCATATTATTACAGACCAGCTAGATCTACTGTCTCTATGTCTCTATTATATTGTGACAGACTAGCTAGATCTACTGTCTTTTATATTATGACAGACCAGCTAGATCTACTGTCTCTATTATATTATGACAGACCAGCTAGATCTGCTGTCTCTATTATATTATGACAGACCAGCTAGATCTACTGTCTCTATTATATTATGAAGGTGCAGCTAGATCTACGGTCTCTATTATATTATGACAGACCAGCTAGATCTGCTGTCTCTATTATATTATGACAGACCAGCTAGATCTACTGTCTCTATTATATTATGAAGGTGCAGCTAGATCTACTGTCTCTATTATATTATGACAGACCAGCTAGATCTATAGTGTCTATTATTTTATGACAGACCAGCTCGATTCACTTTCTCTATTATATTATATCAGACCAGCTCGATCTGTCTTTTTGTCTCTATTATATTATGACAGACCAGCTAGATATACGGTCTCTATCATATTATTACAGACCAGCTAGATCTACTGTCTCTATTATATGACAGACCAGCTATATCTACTGTCTCTATTATATTATGACAGACCAGCTAGATCTACTGTCTGTGTATCTATTATATTATGACAGACCAGCTAGATCTATAGTCTCTATGTATCTATTATATTATGACAGGCCAGCTAGATCTACTGTCTCTATTATATTATGACAGACCAGCTAGATCTACTGTCTCTATTATATTATGACAGACCAGCTAGATCTACTGTCTCTATTATATTATGACAGACCAGCGAGATCTACTGTCTCTATTATATTATGACAAGCCAGCTAGATCCACTGTCTCTATTATATTATGACAGACCAGCTAGATCTACTGTCTCTATTATATTATAACAGACCAGCAAGATCTACTGTCTCTATGTCTCTATTATATTTTGTCAGACCAGCTAGATCTTCTGTCTCAATTATATTATGTCAGACCAGCTAGATCTACTGTCTCTTATATTATGACAGACCAGCTAGATCTACTGTCTCTATTATATTATGACAGACCAGCTAGATCTACTGTCTCTATTATATTATGACAGACCAGCTAGATCTACGGTCGCTATTCTATTATGTCAGACCAACTAGATCTTCTGTCTCAATTATATTATGTCAGACCAGCTCGATCTACTGTCTCAATTATATTATGTCAGACCAGCTCGATCTACTGTCTCTATTATACTATGACAGAACAGATAGATCTACTGTCTCTCTTATATTATGACAGACCAGCGAGATCTACTGTGTCTATTATATTATGACAAAACAGCTAGATCCACTGTCTCTAATACATTATGACAGACCAGCTATATATACACTGTCTATATTATATTATGACAGACCAGCTAGATATACTGTCTCTATTATATGACAGAACAGCTCAATTTACTGTCTCTATTATATTATGACAAACTAGCTAGATCTACTGTCTATTATATTATGACTACCCAGCTAGATCTACTGTCTCTATTATATTATGACAGAGCAGCTAGATCCACTGTTTCTATTATATTATGACAGACCAGCTCGATCTACTCTATTAACTTATGGCCGACCAGCTAGATCTACTGTCTCTATTATATTATGACAGACCAGCTAGATCTAATGTCTCTATTTTATTATGACAGACCAGCTAGATCTGCTGTCGCTATTATATTATGACAGACCAGCTAGATCTACTGTCTCTATGTCTCTATTATATTATGTCAGACCAGCTAGATCTACTGTCTCTATTATATTATGACAGACCAGCTAGATCTACTGTCTCTATGTCTCTATTATATTTTGTCAGACCAGCTAGATCTTCTGTCTCAATTATATTATGTCAGACCAGCTAGATCTTCTGTCTCTATTATATTGTGACAGACCAGCTAGATCTATAGTCTCTATTATTTTATTACAGACCAGCTAGATATACTGTCTCTATTATATTATGACAGACCAGCGAGATCTACTGTCTCTATTATATTATGACAAAACAGCTAGATCCACTGTCTCTATTATATTATGACAGTGCAGCTAGATCTACGGTTTCTATTCTATTATTACGGATCAGCTAGATCTACTGTCTCTATTATATTATGACAGTGCAGCTAGATCTACTGTCTCTATTATATTATGACAGACCAGCGAGATCTACTGTCTCTATTATATTATGACAAAACAGCTAGATCCACTGTCTCTATTATATTTTGACAGTGCAGCTAGATCTACGGTTTCTATTCTATTATTACGGATCAGCTAGATCTACTGTCTCTATTATATTATGACAGACCAGCTAGATCTACTGTCTCTGTTATATTGTGACAGACTAGCTAGATCTACTGTCTCTATTATATAATGACAGAACAGCTAGGTCCACTGTCTATTACATTATGACAGACCAGCTATATATACTGTCTCTATTATATTATGACAGAACAGCTCGATTTACTGTCTATTATATTATGACAGAGCAGCTAGATCCACTGTTTCTATTATATTATGACAGACCAGCTAGTTCTACTGTCTAAATTATATAATGACAACCCAGCTATATCTACTGTCTCTATTATAATATGACAGACCAGCTCGATTTACTGTCTCTATTATATTATGACAGACCAGCTCGATCTACTCTCTCTATTAACTTATGGCCGACCAGATGGATCTACTGTCTCTATTATATTATGACAGACCAGCTAGTTCTACTGTCTAAATTATATAATGACAACCCAGCTATATCTACTGTCTCTATATGACAGACCAGCTCGATTTACTGTCTCTATTATATTATGACAGACCAGCTCGATCTACTCTATTAACTTATGGCCGACCAGCTAAATCTACTGTCTATTATATTATGACAGACCAGCTAGATCTAATGTCTCTATTTTATTATGACAGACCAGCTAGATCTGCTGTCGGTATTATATTATGACAGACCAGCTAGATCTACTGTCTCTATGTCTCTATTATATTATGTCAGACCAGCTAAATCTACTGTCTCTATTATATTATGACAGACCAGCTAGATATACTGTCTCTATTATATTATGACAGAACAGCTCGTTTTACTTTCTATTATATTATGACAAACTAGCTAGATCTACTGTCTCTATTATATTATGACTACCCAGTTAGATCTACTGTCTCTATTATATTATGACAGAGCAGCTAGATCCACTGTTTCTATTATATTATGACAGACCAGCGAGATCTACTGTCTCTATTATATTATGACAAGCCAGCTAGATCTACTTTCTCTATTATAATATGACAGACCAGCTCGATTTACTGTCTCTATTATTTTATGACAGACCAGCTCGATCTACTCTCTCTATTATATTATGACAGACCAGCTAGATCTAATGTCTCTATTATATTATGACAGACCAGCTAGATCTACTGTCTCTATGTCTCTATTATATTATGTCAGACTAGCTAGATCTACTGTCTCTATTATATTATGACAGACCAGCTAGATCTACTCTCTCTATTATATTATGACAAGCCAGCTAGATCCACTGTCTCTATTACATTATGACAGACCAGCTATATATACACTGTCTCTTTTATATTATGACAGACCAGCTAGATCTACTGTCTCTATTATATTATGACAGACCAGCTAGATCTGCTGTCTCTATTATATTATGACAGACCAGCTAGATCTACTGTCTCTATTATATTATGACAGACCAGCTAGATCTACTGTCTCTATTATATTATGAAGATGCAGCTAGATCTACGGTCTCTATTCTATTATGACGGATCAGCTAGATCTACTGTCTCTATTATATTATGACAGACCAGCTAGATCTATAGTGTCTATTATTTTATGACAGACCAGCTCGATTCACTTTCTCTATTATATTATATCAGACCAGCTCGATCTGTCTTTTTGTCTCTATTATATTATGACAGACCAGCTAGATATACGGTCTCTATCATATTATTACAGACCAGCTAGATCTACTGTCTCTATTATATGACAGACCAGCTATATCTACTGTCTCTATTATATTATGACAGACCAGCTAGATCTACTGTCTGTGTATCTATTATATTATGACAGACCAGCTAGATCTATAGTCTCTATGTATCTATTATATTATGACAGGCCAGCTAGATCTACTGTCTCTATTATATTATGACAGACCAGCTAGATCTACTGTCTCTATTATATTATGACAGACCAGCTAGATCTACTGTCTCTATTATATTATGACAGACCAGCGAGATCTACTGTCTCTATTATATTATGACAAGCCAGCTAGATCCACTGTCTCTATTATATTATGACAGACCAGCTAGATCTGTCTCTATTATATTATAACAGACCAGCAAGATCTACTGTCTCTATGTCTCTATTATATTTTGTCAGACCAGCTAGATCTTCTGTCTCAATTATATTATGTCAGACCAGCTAGATCTACTGTCTCTTATATTATGACAGACCAGCTAGATCTACTGTCTCTATTATATTATGACAGACCAGCTAGATCTACTGTCTCTATTATATTATGACAGACCAGCTAGATCTACGGTCGCTATTCTATTATGTCAGACCAACTAGATCTTCTGTCTCAATTATATTATGTCAGACCAGCTCGATCTACTGTCTCAATTATATTATGTCAGACCAGCTCGATCTACTGTCTCTATTATACTATGACAGAACAGATAGATCTACTGTCTCTCTTATATTATGACAGACCAGCGAGATCTACTGTGTCTATTATATTATGACAAAACAGCTAGATCCACTGTCTCTAATACATTATGACAGACCAGCTATATATACACTGTCTATATTATATTATGACAGACCAGCTAGATATACTGTCTCTATTATATGACAGAACAGCTCAATTTACTGTCTCTATTATATTATGACAAACTAGCTAGATCTACTGTCTATTATATTATGACTACCCAGCTAGATCTACTGTCTCTATTATATTATGACAGAGCAGCTAGATCCACTGTTTCTATTATATTATGACAGACCAGCTCGATCTACTCTATTAACTTATGGCCGACCAGCTAGATCTACTGTCTCTATTATATTATGACAGACCAGCTAGATCTAATGTCTCTATTTTATTATGACAGACCAGCTAGATCTGCTGTCGCTATTATATTATGACAGACCAGCTAGATCTACTGTCTCTATGTCTCTATTATTTTATGTCAGACCAGCTAGATCTACTGTCTCTATTATATTATGACAGACCAGCTAGATCTACTGTCTCTATGTCTCTATTATATTTTGTCAGACCAGCTAGATCTTCTGTCTCAATTATATTATGTCAGACCAGCTAGATCTTCTGTCTCTATTATATTGTGACAGACCAGCTAGATCTATAGTCTCTATTATTTTATTACAGACCAGCTAGATATACTGTCTCTATTATATTATGACAGACCAGCGAGATCTACTGTCTCTATTATATTATGACAAAACAGCTAGATCTACTGTCTCTATTATATTATGACAGTGCAGCTAGATCTACTGTCTCTATTATATTATGACAGACCAGCGAGATCTACTGTCTCTATTACATTATGACAGACCAGCTATATATAATGTCTCTATTATATTACGACAGACCAGCTCAATCTACTCTCTATTAACTGATGGCCGACCAGCTAGATCTACTGTCTCTATTATATTATGACAGACCAGCTAGATCTAATGTCTATTATATTATGACAGTGCAGCTATATCTACTGTCTCTATTATGTTATGACAGACCAGCTAGATCTACTGTCTCTATTATATTATGACAGACCAGCTAGATCTAATGTCTATCATATTATGACAGTGCAGCTATATCTACTGTCTCTTATAATATGACAGACCAGCTCGATTTACTGTCTGTTATATTATGACAGACCAGCTCGATCTACTCTCTCTATTAACTTATGGCCGACCTGCTAGATCTACTGTCTCTATTATATTATGACAGTGCAGCTATATCTACTGTCGCTATTATATTATGACAGACCAGCTAGATCTACTGTCTATGTCTCTATTATATTATGAGAGACCAGCTCGATTTACTGTCTCTATTATATTATGACAGACCAGCTAGATCTACTCTCTCTATTAACTTATGGCCGACCAGCTAGATCTACTGTCTCTATTATATTATGACAGACCAGCTAGATCTAATGTCTCTATTATATTATGACAGTGCAGCTATATCTACTGTCTATTTTATTATGACAGACCAGCTAGATCTGCTGTCGCTATTATATTATGACAGACCAACTAGATCTACTGTCTCTATGTCTCTATTATATTATGTCAGACCAGCTAGATCTACTGTCTCTATTATATTATGCCAGACCAGCTAGATCTAATGTCTCTATTACATTATGACAGACCAGCTAGATCTACTGTATCTATTATATTATGACAGAGCAGCTAGATCCACTGTTTCTATTATTTTATGACAGACCAGCTAGTTCTACTGTCTAAATTATATAATGACAACACAGCTATATCTACTGTCTCTTATAATATGACAGACCAGCTCGATTTACTGTCTGTTATATTATGACAGACCAGCTCGATCTACTCTCTCTATTAACTTATGGCCGACCTGCTAGATCTACTGTCTCTATTATATTATGACAGACCAGCTAGATCTAATGTCTATTATATTATGACAGTGCAGCTATATCTACTGTCGCTATTATATTATGACAGACCAGCTAGATCTACTGTCTATGTCTCTATTATATTATGTCAGACCAGCTAGATCTACTGTCTCTATTATATTATGACAGACCAGCTCGATTTACTGTCTCTATTATATTATGAGAGACCAGCTAGATCTACTGTATCTATTATATTATGACAGACCAGCTAGATCTACTGTCTCTTTTATATTATGACAGACCAGCTAGATCTACTTTCTCTATTATATTATGACAGACCTGCTAGATCTACTGTCTCTATGTCTCTATTATATTTTGTCAGACCAGCTAGATCTACTGTCTCTGTTATATTGTGACAGACTAGCTAGATCTACTGTCTCTATTATATAATGACAGAACAGCTAGATCCACTGTCTATTACATTATGACAGACCAGCTATATATACTGTCTCTATTTTATTATGTCAGACCAGCTAGATCTACTGTCTCTATTATATTATGACAGAACAGCTCGATTTACTGTCTCTATTATATTATGACAGACCAGCTCGATCTACTCTCTATTAACTTATGGCAGACCAGCTAGATCTGTCTCTATCATATTATGACAGACCAGCTAGATCTAATGTCTCTATTATATTATGACAGTGCAGCTAGATCTACTGTCTCTATTATATTATGACAGACCAGCTAGATCTGCCGTCGCTATTATATTATGACAGACCAGCTAGATCTGCTGTCTCTATTATATTATGACAGACCAGCTAGATCTACTGTCTCTATTATATTATGAAGGTGCAGCTAGATCTACGGTCTCTATTATATTATGACAGTGCAGCTAGATCTACTGTCTCTATTATATTATGACAGACCAGCTAGATCTACTGTCTCTATTATATTATGACAGACCAGCGAGATCTACTGTCTCTATTATATTATGACAAGCCAGCTAGATCTACTTTCTCTATTATATTATGACAGACCAGCTAGATCTAATGTGTCTAATATATTATGACAGTGTAGCTAGATCTACTGTCTCTATTATATTATGACAGACCAGCGAGATCTACTGTCTCTATTATATTATGACAAGCCAGCTAGATCCACTGTCTCTATTATATTATGACAGACCAGCGAGATCTACTGTCTCTATTATATTATGACAAGCCAGCTAGATCCACTGTCTATTACATTATGACAGACCAGCTATATATACACACTGTATCTTTTATATTATTACAGACCAGCTAGATCTACTGTCTCTATTATATTATGACAGTGCAGCTAGATCTACTGTCTCTATTATATTATGACAGACCAGCGAGATCTACTGTCTCTATTATATTATGACAGACCAGCGAGATCTACTGTCTCTATTATATTATGACATACCAGCTAGAGCCACTGTCTCTATTACATTATGACAGACCAGCTAGATCTTCTGTCTCTATTATATTGTGACAGACCAGCTAGATCTATAGTCTCTATTATATTATGACAGACCAGCTAGATCTTCTGTCTCTATTATATTGTGACAGACCAGCTAGATCTACTGTCTCTATGTCTCTATTATATTTTGTCAGACCAGCTAGATCTTCTGTCTCTATTATATTGTGACAGACCAGCTAGATCTACTGTCTATATTATATTATGACAGACCAGCTAGATCTACTGTCTCTTTTATATTATGACAGACCAGCTAGATCTACTGTCTCTATTATATTATGACAGACCAGCTAGATCTACTGTCTCTATTATATTATGACAGACCAGCGAGATCTACTGTCTCTATTATATTATGACAAAACAGCTAGATATACTGTCTCTATTATATTATGACAGAACATTTCGATTTACTGTCTATTATATTATAACAAACTAGCTAGATCTACTGTCTCTATTATATTATGACTACCCAGTTAGATCTACTGTCTATTATATTATGACAGAGCAGCTAGATCCACTGTTTCTATTATATTATGACAGACCAGCTAGTTCTACTGTCTAAATTATATAATGACAACCCAGCTATATCTACTGTCTCTATTATATGACAGACCAGCTCGATTTACTGTCTCTATTATATTATGACAGACCAGCTCGATCTACTGTCTCTATTATATCATGACAGACCAGCTAGATCTAATGTCTCTATTATATTATGACAGTGCAGCTATATCTACTGTCTCTATTTTATTATGACAGACCAGCTAGATCTGCTGTCGCTATTATATTATGACAGACCAGCTAGATCTACTGTCTCTATGTCTCTATTATATTATGTCAGACCAGCTAAATCTACTGTCTCTATTATATTATGACAGACCAGCTAGATATACTGTCTCTATTATATTATGACAGAACAGCTCGATTTACTGTCTATTATATTATGACAAACTAGCTAGATCTACTGTCTCTATTATATTATGACTACCCAGTTAGATCTACTGTCTCTATTATATTATGACAGAGCAGCTAGATCCACTGTTTCTATTATATTATGACAGACCAGCGAGATCTACTGTCTCTATTATATTATGACAAGCCAGCTAGATCTACTTTCTCTATTATAATATGACAGACCAGCTCGATTTACTGTCTCTATTATTTTATGACAGACCAGCTCGATCTACTCTCTCTATTATATTATGACAGACCAGCTAGATCTAATGTCTCTATTATATTATGACAGACCAGCTAGATCTACTGTCTCTATTATATTATGACAGACCAGCTAGATCTACTGTATCTATTATATTATGACAGACCAGCTAGATCTACTCTCTATTATATTATGACAAGCCAGCTAGATCCACTGTCTCTATTACATTATGACAGACCAGCTATATATACACTGTCTCTTTTATATTATGACAGACCAGCTAGATCTACTGTCTCTATTATATTATGACAGACCAGCTAGATCTGCTGTCTCTATTATATTATGACAGACCAGCTAGATCTACTGTCTCTATTATATTATGAAGGTGCAGCTAGATCTACGGTCTCTATTCTATTATGACGGATCAGCTAGATCTACTGTCTCTATTATATTATGACAGACCAGCTAGATCTATAGTGTCTACTATTTTATGACAGACCAGCTCGATTCACTTTCTCTATTATATGACAGACCAGCTCGATTTACTGTCTCTATTATATAATGACAGACCAGCTCGATCTACTCTCTCTATTAACTTATGGCAGACCGGCTATATCTACTGTCTCTATTATATTATGACAGACCAGCTAGATCTACTGTCTGTGTATCTATTATATTATGACAGACCAGCTAGATCTATAGTCTCTATGTATCTATTATATTATGACAGGCCAGCTAGATCTACTGTCTCTATTATATTATGACAGACCAGCTAGATCTACTGTCTCTATTATATGACAGACCAGCTAGATCTACTGTCTCTATTATATTATGACAGACCAGCGAGATCTACTGTCTCTATGTCTCTATTATATTTTGTCAGACCAGCTAGATCTACTGTCTCTTATATTATGACAGACCAGCTAGATCTACTGTCTCTTTTATATTATGACAGACCAGCTATATCTACGGTCTCTATTATATTATGACAGACCAGCGAGATCTACTGTCTCTATTATATTATGACAAAACAGCTAGATCCACTGTCTCTATTACATTATGACAGACCAGCTAGATCTACTGTCTCTATTATATTATGACAGTGCAGCTAGATCTACGGTCGCTATTCTATTATGTCAGACCAACTAGATCTTCTGTCTCAATTATATTATGTCAGACCAGCTCGATCTACTGTCTCAATTATATTATGTCAGACCAGCTCGATCTACTGTCTCTATTATACTATGACAGAACAGCTAGATCTACTGTCTCTATTATATTATGACAAAACAGCTAGATCCACTGTCTCTAATACATTATGACAGACCAGCTATATATACACTGTCTATATTATATTATGACAGACCAGCTAGATCTACTGTCTCTATTATATTATGACAGTGCAGCTAGATCTACGGTCTCTATTCTATTATGACGGATCAGCTAGATCTACTGTCTCTTATATTATGACAGACCAGCGAGATCTACTGTGTCTATTATATTATGACAAAACAGCTAGATCCACTGTTTCTATTATATTATGACAGACCAGCTAGTTCTACTGTCTAAATTATATAATGACAACGCAGCTATATCTACTGTCTCTATTATAATATGACAGACCAGCTCGATTTACTGTCTCTATTATATTATGACAGTGCAGCTATATCTACTGTCTCTATTTTATTATGATAGACCAGCTAGATCTGCTGTCGCTATTATATTATGTCAGACCAGCTAGATCTACTGTCTCTATTATATTATGACAGACCAGCTCGATTTACTGTCTATTATATTATGACAGACCAGCTAGATCTACTGTCTCTATGTATCTATTATATTATGACAGACCAGCTAGAGCTACTGTATCTAGTATATTATGACAGACCAGCTAGATCTACTGTCTCTATTATATTATGACAAGCCAGCTAGATCCACTGTCTCTATTACATTATAACAGACCAGCTAGATCTACTGTCTCTATGTCTCTATTATATTGTGACAGACTAGCTAGATCTACTGTCTCTATTATATTATGACAAAACAGCTAGATCCACTGTCTATTACATTATGACAGACCAGCTATATATACTGTCTCTATTATATTATGTCAGACCAGCTAGATCTACTGTCTCTATTATATTATGACAGACCAGCGAGATCTACTGTCTCTATTATATTATGACAAAACAGCTAGATCCACTGTCTATTACATTATGACAGACCAGCTATATATACTGTCTCTATTATATTATGTCAGACCAGCTAGATCTACTGTCTCTATTATATTATGACAGAACAGCTCAATTTACTGTCTCTATTATATTATGACAGTGCAGCTAGATCTACTGTCTCTATTATATTATGACAGACCAGCGAGATTTACTGTCTCTATTATATTATGACAAAACAGCTAGATCCACTGTCTCTATTACATTATGACAGACCAGCTATATATACTGTCTCTATTCTATTATGACAGTGCAGCTAGATCTACTGTCTATTATATTATGACAGACCAGCTAGATCTACTGTCTCGATTAAATTATGACAGACCAGCTAGATCTAATGTCTCTATTATAATATGACAGTTCAGCTAGATCTTCTGTCTTTATTATATTATGACAGACCAGCTAGATCCACTGTCTCTATTACATTATGACAGACCAGCTAGATCCACTGTCTCTATTACATTATGACAGACCAGCTATATATACTGTCTCTATTATATTATGACAGACCAGCTAGCTCTAATGTCTCTATAATATTATGACAGTGCAGCTATATCTACTGTCTCTATTATATTATGACAGACCAGCTAGATCTGCTGTCGCTATTATATTATGACAGACCAGCTAGATCTACTGTATTAACTTATGGCCGACCAGCTAAATCTACTGTCTCTATTATATTATGACAGACCAGCTAGATCTAATGTCTCTATTATATTATGACAGTGCAGCTATATCTACTGTCTCTATTTCATTATGACAGACCAGCTAGATCCACTGTTTCTATTATATTATGACAGACCAGCTAGTTCTACTGTCTAAATTATATAATGACAACCCAGCTATATCTACTGTCTCTATTATATTATGACAGACCAGCTAGCTCTAATGTCTCTATAATATTATGACAGTGCAGCTATATCTACTGTCTCTATTATAATATGACAGACCAGCTCGATTTACTGTCTCTATTATATTATGACAACCCAGCTCGATCTACTCTATTAACTTATGGCCGACCAGCTAAATCTACTGTCTCTATTATATTATGACAGACCAGCTTGATCTAATGTCTATTATATTATGACAGTGCAGCTATATCTACTGTCTCTGTTATATTATGACAGACCAGCTAGATATTTTGTCTCTATTAAATTATGACAGACCAGCTAGATCTACTGTCTCTATGTATCTATTATATTATGACAGACCAGCTAGATCTACTGTCTCTATTATATTATGACAGACCAGCTAGATCTGCTGTCTCTGTTATATTATGACAGACCAGCTAGATCTACTGTTTCTATTATATTATGTCAGACCAGCGATATCTACTGTCTCTATTATATTATGACAAAACAGCTAGATCCACTGTCTATTACATTATGACAGACCAGCTAGATCTTCTGTCTCTATTATATTGTGTCAGACCAGGTAGATCTGTCTCTATTATATTATGACAGACCAGCTGTCTCTATGTATCTATTATATTATGACAGACCAGCTAGATCTAATGTCTATTATATTATGACAGTGCAGCTATATCTACTGTCTCTATTATGTTATGACAGACCAGCTAGATCTACTGTCTCTTATATTATGACAGACCAGCTAGATCTAATGTCTATTATATTATGACAGTGCAGCTATATCTACTGTCTCTATTATATTATGACAGACCAGCTCGATCTACTCTCTCTATTAACTTATGGCAGACCAGCTAGATCAAATGTCTATTATATTATGACAAAACAGCTAGATCCACTGTCTCTATTACATTATGACAGACCAGCTAGATCTACTGTCTCTATTACATTGTGTCAGACCAGGTAGATCTACTGTCTCTATTATATTATGACAGACCAGCTGTCTCTATGTATCTATTATATTATGTCAGACCAGCGAGATCTACTGTCTATTACATTATGACAGACCAGCTTTATATAATGTCCCTATTATATTACGACAGACCAGCTCGATCTACTCTCTATTAACTTTTGGCCGACCAGCTAGATCTACTGTCTCTATTATATTATGACAGACCAGCTAGATCTACTGTCTCTATTATATTATGACAGACCAGCTAGATCTAATGTCTATTATATTATGACAGTGCAGCTATATCTACTGTCTCTATTATATTATGACAGACCAGCGAAGATCTACTGTCTCTATTATATTATGACAAAACAGCTAGATCCACTGTCTCTATTACATTATGACAGACCAGCTATATATACACTGTCTCTTTTCTATTATGACAGTGCAGCTATATCTACTGTCTATTATATTATGACAGACCAGCTAGCTCTAATGTCTCTATTATATTATGACAGTGCAGCTATATCTGCTGTCGCTATTATATTTTGTCAGACCAGCTAGATCTACTGTCTATTATATTGACAGACCAGCATCATCTAATATCTCTATTATATTATGACAAACCAGCTAGATCTACTGTCTCTATGATATGACAGACCAGCTAGATCTACTGTCTCGATTATATGATGACAGACCAGCTCAATCTACTGTCTCTATTATATTTTGACTACCCAGCTAGATCTACTGTCTATTATATTATGACAGAGCAGCTAGATCCACTGTTTCTATTATATTATGACAGACCAGCTAGTTCTACTGTCTAAATTATATAATGACAACCCAGCAATATCTACTGTCTCTAACTTATGACAGACCAGCTAGATCTAATGTCTCTATTATATTATGACAGGACATCTAGATCTGCTGTATCTATTATATTATGACAGACCAGCTCGATCTAATGTCTCTATTATATTCTGACAGTGCAGCTAGATCTACTGTCTCTATTATATTATGACAGACCAGCTAGATCTACTGTCTCTATTATATTATGACAGACCAGCAAGATCTACTGTCTCTATTATATTATGACAAAACAGCTGGATCCACAAAATATTACATTATGACAGACCAGCTATATATACACTGTCTCTATTATATTATGACAGACCAGCTAGATCTACGGTCTCTATTCTATTATGACAGTGCAACTAGATCTACGGTCTCTATTCTATTATGACAGTTCAGCTAGATCTTCTGTCTCTATTATATTATGACAGAACAGCTCGATTTACTGTCTCTATTATATTATGACAGACCAGCTAGATCCACTGTCTCTATTATATTATGACAGACCAGCTAGATCTACTGTCTCTATTATATTATGACAGACCAGCTAGATCTTCTGTCTCTATTATATTATGACAGACCAGCTAGATCTTCTGTCTCTTTTATATTGTGACAGACCAGCTAGATCTACTGTCTCTATTATATAATGACAGAACATCTAGATCTGCGGTGTCTATTATATTATGACAGACCAGCTAGATCTACTGTCTCTATGTATCTATTATATTATGTCAGGGCCGTCCGAGTGCTTTATGGACGGTTTAAAATATGACGATGGATGCAGATTGTTGTGCAACTGGGAACCCAAAAAGGCCCGTGTGCATCTGGTAACCCAAAAATTAAAATACTGATGAAAATGCATTTACCGGTCATTCTATTAGTATAGCCCGCTCTGTGAACATCCCACTACGGCCCTCTCTCAGTCAGGGCCGTCCTTAGGTGCTTTATGGACAGTTTAAGATATGACGATGGATGCAGATTGTTGTGCAACTGGGAACCCAAAAAGGCCCGTGTGCATCTGGTAACCCAAAAATTAAAATACTGATGAAAATGCATTTACCGGTCATTCTATTAGTATAGCCCGCTATGGGAGCACCCCACTACGGCCCTCTCTCGGTCAGGGCCGTCCTTGAGTGCTTTATATACAGTTTAAAATATGACGATGGATGCAGATTGTTGTGCATCTGGTAACCCCAAAAATATAATACTGTTTCAAATGAATTTACCAGGCATTCTAATATTAAATCCCACTATGGAGCCCCACTACTGGGGATAATTCACTGGAGGGCGCCAAAGGTACATCTATTTTAGAATCCTCCATATATTGTACCTTTGGCGCCATCCAGTGAATTTTCTCCAGTAGTGGGGCTTCATACTGGGCAGTAATATTAGGAGTCCAGGTAAATGTATTTTGAAACACATTTTTAATCATTTTAATGCATAAATGACACAAATACAAGGGTGAATTTCAAACATATATGCTTTATTTAATCAGTTCATTATTTAGTGATTTGCCCCTCAGTGTCCGGGCCCGGCTGGCATTTTTGGGCAAATTATGGTACCGGTAGTGGCGTGCCTGCGTTTCCAGAGAGTGACACATATGGTCAGCCACAGTTCCTCGGTCTGTATCCGAGCCTTGGTTAAAGTTCAATGTGGCCACACTGCTTCGAATTGTACCGAAGGTCACTTTACTTCCAATGCCAAACTCTGCAAAGATTTGCCCCACATACTCACACAGATTACCGTATGGTTGACCGCAGGATGTGAAAAAAAAAGAGTTCTATGTCTGAGGTCATTCCACTCAGATGAGGCCTGATTTGATAGAATCGTTTAAGCCAAGTGTATTCCTCCTGACAGAACAATTCTGCACTCCCCGGAGCTATAGTTTGTTTTGTGGCTCGCTACGCACATCTGATAACCCCCACCTTCCGGGGTTATTTCAGTGAAATCACTCTCACTAAACATGGTGACTGGGGATCGTCGAGTGCCATTAAATATGTCCAACCGGCTGGACATGAGAGCTGCAAACCTACGCCTGTCAGAGCAGGTGGCACGGACCTCCAGCCTACTGAGAACTGAAGGAATGGCTTGATTGCTTAGCTCAACAAAGCGTTTTTAACTCCGCAGCGCTGAGCACCTCGTCCCTGCAGCATTGGCGGATTTTTTTTGCCCTATGCGTTGCCTGGCTCTGCCGCGAGTCCCTGTCCATCTTCGCCAAGCAGAGTAACATCTTTCGAATTCCAACAACCTTAGCTTGCATACCATTTGGCCGGAACTGAATAAGATAATTCAGGAAACCTCGAACATCGGCTCGGTACATTTTTAACGTGGATGGTGCCAAACCACGGTCATCACATTGACCATACCACTCAGACACGTCTGTAGTTATCCAGAAAACACAGTCCTTCATCGGCCTTGCCCTCTGACATAATGCGGAGGAATTCCCGTACTCGGGATATACTGGTGCGACTATTGTCAATTTGTTTAACTGAAGGGTGTATACCCGTAATATATTGTTCATATTGAGTCAAAATTGCATTACTCCAAACCTCAATTCTGGACGGCACGCCGCCGTCTTCATCACTCTCGCTCTCCGTGGAAGTCGCCACGACACAGCCTTGCTCCCTCGGATCCGAGCGCAGTTCACTACCGACCTGACTGATTGGCTGACAACACCGTTGTCAGGCTGCATATACTGCCCTGATTCGGGCTGCTGTCTCTCACTCGAAAACCGGCTAAATTGCATAGCATTCGTCCATTCCATAGTACCGGACTTAAGTGCATGTACCGACTTGAAATGTCGGTCTAGCCGCACGATATTCTGTTTACAACAAAGCCCACAGTCACGTCTTGGTCTGCTGCTCATAGCTTCTCTCTCCTGCCTTCCTCTGTGTCTCTTTGTTTGCTACACCAAACAACCTAACCCGAACCCTAACCCCTAACCCTAACCCCTAACCCTAACCGCTAACCCTAACCGCTAACCCTAACCGCTAACCCTAACCCCCTAACCCTAAACCCTAACCTCTAACCCCCTAACCCCTAACCCCCTAACCCCCTAACCCTAACCCCCTAACCCTAACCCTAACCCCCTAACCCTAACCCTAACCCCCTAACCCTAACCCTAAACCCTAACCCTAACCCTATTTTTGCACATTTTTGCCACCTGATGAAGCCGAGTAAGGCAGAAACGCGTCATGGCTGGGCTACCCCTAGACCCGTTGTGCATCTGTTAGGAAGGCAGGTTCCACACGGACTTCGGGGGTACCTCCTTTTGGCTACCTATTTTCATTTGTACTTTTTTCTTACCCTTATTTTGAGTTTTACACAGGGACACACTACAATGGAAGATCTACGAGACAACGAGGACCCCGGGCACTCTGATGGCAACTCAGACCCCCTACTCCACCACTAAACGTGCCCAAAAATGTCGACGGGCAAAGATACCCTCTACACCTTTTAAGAAGAGACGCACAGAGGGGCCAGCCGAAAAAAGTTTCGACTGGCAACCGAGTCTCATTGCAGGAACGTCGACTTCGCCTAACATAACATCTCTTTTTCAGGCTTCAACAAATGGCACAACAGGCTCCCACCACTACAGCCCCGACCACACAGGACAACCCGGTCTCACAAACCCAAGACCAACCGGAACCGAGAACAAAGAAACCCTTCTAAAAAAGCGGCCAAACCCTCAACATACCAGAGGATGGAAGTAAGGGTTACCATGACCATGGACCCTTGACGAAAAGAAACAATAAAATAGAACAAAATAGAACAAATTTAACAAAAAAAAACCTTCACCATCCCACCAAAAACACTTTTTTGATGATACCCACCAGCACCCCCAACGGACGAGAACCTTTTTTCTCCAACTACTCTGGGGACCCCGACCTTGGCGACTCCCCCGCAGCGATTGGACCCTAAGCAATTAGGCCCTTCCATACACCAAGCAAGAAGACAGGAGGATATGGATAGACCGGACTCCTTCGGGACCTCTCGGGGTTCTGTTGGCAGACCAATTGGCTCAACCCTCCCATCCCCACAAAAACAGGAGACTCGCATACCGCGCTGGACGACTATCTACCCCAGTTTAGAATTGGATTGGCAGTATGTTCAGTAGCGCGTGTTTCATCCTAGCGGGTTGGGGTAGTTAAGTCCTCGAAAAGTGGGGCTTTTGGGTCGGGCGCTGCGGCTGGAGGACTCGCGTCGGCCGCGCAATCCCTGGGGTACCCAGATAATGTCTGGCGGAGAATTGGATCCCATAGAATAATTTCTCACTGGGGGATCCCTTACCCCGCCGCACTAAGCCTGGACAACCAAACCACTTTTTTACCTGTACTACGAACAAATTCACTGTCCAGGGAGGATATACCTCTGGAAACGTTACGATCCTGGAAGGGAGTAACTCCACTGGTCACTATCACCCAAAACCACTGAATTACCTACGACAGATGGTGGGGATGGACACATGGTAATCAACTTCTACTACTGCCAGACATACGATACGTAAGCCAGAGAAGATTTGCCTGATCCTAAACCCTCCATACACCTACTGAAACACAGGACGGAACTCCAAGGGCGGATGCATGACAACCGTAGAGAGGGCTCGCCTTCTGGGTTTTTGTCTGCTCAAACCACTGGTAGTTTACAGACTAACCACTTGACAGGGACACATGGCAACCAACTGAGGTCCAAACCTGCACAAGGTACGCAACTCGATGGTTTTGCCTGATCCTACGCCGAGTATGCCCATACAGACCAGCTGGATTCGACTAGACATGGGTTAATTCAGAGTTAGGATCCTGGAAGGGAATAACTCCTATTTACACATGATTGAAAACATCCAGGACCAAAAGACTGACGAACACAGAAGTAAATACATAGACAACGTGGAGCTAAAAAAGAAGGATCCGACAGAGTAAACTGCTAGGTTGCACTATGCTTTCCACATCTGTTGACAAGCGGACCTAGACATCATGACCATACCACTCGACATGGACACATGGCAACCAACCGAGGACCGGACCTGCATAATAAGGTACGCAACTCAAGGGTTTTGCCTGATCCTACGTCGAGTTGACAGACCTACCTAAACATTCTAAAACAATATACCTTACACTAACCTTAACCACTCTAAAAACCCTTACCTAACCCTAAACCTTAACCATTCTAAAAAACTATACCTTACCTAAACCTAAGCTTAACCAGTCTAAAAAAAATATACCTTACCCTAACCTTAACCATTCTAAAAACCATACCTTACCCTAACCTTAACCCTAACCTTAACCATTCTAAAAACCATACCTAACCCTACAGACAGACAGTCTTTAAACCCAACCAACGGGTTTATCTACAAGTGGGCAACCATGGGGCCTACTACTTTGGCCGGCCGCGCCCGGACCCCCCCGGCCCGCGCGTATATGATGTGGAGTGCACACCCCTCCCCCCCCCCCCCTTCGGCTTCCACGTGTCAGAGATGGAAGTGGATCAACCGACTCAAAACTAGAAACAGAAACTACCCCTAACCCTAACCCTAACCCGTACTATGAACATATTCACTGTCTAGGGAGGATATACCTCTGGAAACATTACGATCCTGGAAGGGAGTAAATTTGGCTTGTCACCAAACAAACTTTTACAGATGCACAATCGAGAGCATCCTGTCGGGCTGTTGCCTGGTACGGCAACTGCTCCGCCCACAACCTTAAGGCTCTCCAGAGGGTAGTGAGCTCTGCACAAAGCATCACCGAGGGCAAACTACCTGCCCTCCAGGACACCTACACCACCCGATGTCATAGGAAGTACCGGTACTTGTCCTCCTTTGTCATGCTGCTAAAAAACTCAAACTCACCACATCTTGGCAGTGGTTAGGAGTGTTCCCTGAACAGTCCATGATCTTCCTCTGGACATAGTCATGTAGTGAATGAAGTATTACATCAATGACTGCGTGCTAAGCCTGGCTACATGCTGTATTGCCATTAGCCATTACTGAGAACAGAAATGGGAATATTAATGACATTACTTCCTGTTTCAATGCCATGTCTGTGGTAATGAACTTGAATGGTGCATCCGTCTCCTGCTGGTCATTCTACATCCACTAACCGGAGAGTTGTCCCTATATTTAAAAACTTTCCCCTCTTTCAGAACCACCAGTGGTGTTTCATTGTCCATCTATGTGCCTCACACTAAGCTAACCCCTATAACAGGTTTATGACCACAACTTTTCATAATGCGGCCAGGAAACGGATCTACATGGCTGTGATGTTCAGCTACACGTGATGTCTGAGAAAATAAAACACCATGAGGTTTAACATCCTAGACTTTATTTCAGAGCAGAAGAGAAAATGCAACATTTACAGATGTTGAGATGTCCCATCAGCAGACGAGATCAATTCCTGAAAAAAAAAAAAATATGTAATTGAAAATACTATCATATTCATGGTGGGGGTGGGGAACAAAGCATGGCAATGCTGTGGCAGACCAAAACACTCTGGTTTTAAAGCTCTTAGCTAAACCCTAACCTATAAAAGACCTTTACACTAACTCTAAGGTACCTGGTCAGGATCATACAGATCGTTGTTGAAAGACACAGCGTAGACTGTCTGTTCATCCTTATTGGTCATCAGAGTCTCCTTGTCTGTGGACTGGCCCCGAGCTGCAGCTCTTGCTCTGCTAAACACAGAGTAGGGTATATATGTTTATGGTAGTATGATATACAGGTATATAATAGGGTATACAATGTAGGTATAGAGCAGCAGGGTAAACAGTAGTAGGGTAAATAGCCGTAAAGTATGTAGTAGTAGGGTTAGGAGCAGGGCATCATGAAGTTGGCCTGTGGGTAAGGTTTATGACCCCCCCAGAAATACCTTTCTCCCTTCCCTCTCTGACTCTACAGAGGGACTCTGATTAGTCTTTGTTAAACATGAAAGTCTGGGAACATCACACAAGGGGAGGGAAAGGAACCATATTTCTGTAATAGAACCAGTTGAAAATATGCATTGGTACTTAATGAATATTATGTCAGTTGGGTTGTCATCTGAGACATTATGACTGATGACAGGACGACACTATCTGGGAAAGTCTACACATTATAGTTATCAGATTCACGTGGAATTGTTGTGCAATTTAAATGCAATTTAAATGAAACTACTTGTGAAAAGAGTAAATGCAATTTTAGCTTCCTAATGAGAGTATTGGGTTTTCATAAGATTAGAGCTCTGCTCAATCAGTGGCACGCCCCTGTGAAGAGACATGGGTTATAAACTAATGAAACACACCCTTCTCCCCCGCCACTATATAAGCCCTTGATGAAAATGTAACCTGTTTCGGGTACATTAGGACGACGGTCCGATGTCAGGATTCAGATAATAACTACAGAACGAAGCCAACCTCAGCATGAGCGTTGGTTGTGAATGGTATGAACTTTGAACTCTTATTCACTACAGAAGTGATACCTCCTAGCCGTCGAGTTAGCACCAGCCGCTGTAAAACGTGGGCTAGGAGAGGACAGAGAGTATCCCGTCTACCACACAACGAGGACACTACAACATTTCCTGTTCACCACCAGAGACACTCTTCAAAGGACAAAGACCTGTTGGGCAACACGGCCTTCCATCTACCACCAACCTATTGAAGCGCAGCTCAGATTAAATATTTATTGCATTTTCCTTTTCCAATTTAGAATGCATAAGATTCTGTATTTACGATAGAGTAGCTGCCTACGGCCCGATAGACATAACTTCTCCTTTTGTTCTTCGGTCTTCCCACTATTTCACTCAAACCCAACCCCCTTTTCTTTGAGTAACCAGCTGTCATATCTGTTCCGTCCGCTAGGGACATTTTCCTTTATGACAATTTGTAATCAAGGTATGATTCATTCTGTGTGTATGTAATTCTGTGTGATTACATACAGAATTAGGTGATTAGGTATTTAGTAAATAAATAAACTCAATTTTGTATTGCTGATTCAACTTGTTAGCCAGGGTTCGTGAAGATAACCAAGAATTTACAACTTTCAGATGAGACTGAAATAAAGTGAAGATTAATATTGACTGCCATTGATGTAAAATATTACTAGGTCTTTAAGAGTTTATTCGGAAGATAACAGCTCTATAAATATTATTTTGTGGTTCCCAGACTTTCTAGTTAATTACATTCAAATGATTTCCTCAATCAGGTAATATTAATTACAGAGAAATGATTTTATAGAATAGCATGTTATATCACTTAATCCGGGATAGCCAAAGACATGAGTGGTAATACAATAGTAGAGGTCTTACAGTAGTAGGGTTTAGAGCAGTAGGGTATATAGTATACACTAGCAGGGTATAGAGGGATTACAGTAGTAGGGGTATACGGCAGTAGGGTATATAAGGAATACAGTAGGGTATATAGTATACAGCAGTAGGGTATACAGGTATATAGATCCAGTAATATGGTATATAGCAGTAGGGAATACAGCAGTAGGGAATACAGCAGTATGATATATAGTAGTTGGGTAAACAGTAGTTAGGTAAGGGATAGTCATTGGGTTAGGGACATCAGTAGGGTATACAGCAGTACGGTATAGAGTAGTAGGGTATATTGATACAGTACCAGTCAAAAGTTTGGGACATTACTGATTCTAGGTTTCTATATTTTCCTATTTTCTACCAAAAGTGTTCAATCAAAATATATTTTATATTTGAGATTCTTCAAAGTAGCCAGCCTTTGCCTTGACAGCTTTGCATACTCCTGGCATTCTCTCAACCAGCTTCATGAGGAAGTCACCTGGAATGCATTTCAATTAACAGGTGTTCCTTCTTAAAAATATAAGTGGAATTTCATCTTCTTGTGTTTGAACCAATCAATTGTGACAAGGTAGGAGCTCTCATGAGGACCGCCACAGGAGTGGAAGACCCAGAGTCACCTCTGCTGCAGAGGATAAGTGCATTAGAGTTACCAGCCTCGGAAATTGCAGCCCAAATAAATGCTGAACAGAGTTCAATAGCACCCCTTCACCATACCTCCATGCTTTACAGTGGGAAATACATATGCGGAGATCCGTTCACCCACACAGCGTTGGAACCAAAAATCTCAAATTTTGACTCCATACCAAAGGACAAATTCCCACCGGTCTAATATCCATTGCTCGTGTTTCTTATAAGCAAGTGTTTTATTGGCATATTTTAGTAGTGGTTTCTTTGCAGCAATTTGGCCATGAAGGCCTGATTCAGTCTCCTCTGAACAGTTGATGTTGAGATGTGTCTGTTACTTTAACTCTGAAGCATTTATTTGGGCTGCAATTTCTGAGGCTGGAAACCAATGCACTTATCCTCTGCAGCAGAGGTAACTCTGGGCCTTCCACTCCTGTGGTGGTCCTCATGAGAGCCAGTTTCATCATAGCACTTGGTTTTTGCAACTGCACTTGAAGAAACTTTCAAAGTTCGACAGTTTCCATATTGACTGACCTTGATGTCTTAAAGTAAATGGACTGATGATGTCACCGAAGGAGTGCTAAGGTTGAGGGTCTACAACAGAAGTTAAGGGTTATAGGAGGAAGGTATATAGTGGGGACAACTAAGCTTGGAATGTGTTGAGTGCAGGGAAGCGATTACATGTGGCAGGCATTGATAAGAGGTAGACGGGTGGAGATCTTAGAAACTAAGAATGCCACTGAGGGAGAGAGGGTAATGTATAACATTTACATTATGTCAGGATATGTTACTGTTAGACATCAGGGATCCTCTGAGAGAAGAGACAGTCTGGTATCAATAACCATGACAGCCTTCAGTTGGGGAGGAGTGAGCACTTTGGGGTAGAGTTCATGTCAGATGAAGTGAGGAAGAACAGATATCACTAAGGTTCTTCCTAGCAACAGGGATGCATTGGCTATTCGGTTGTGAAGGAGACTTAGCCTAGGAGAAAGGGTTATATCAGCGCATGTGTGAAATGTTTATTTGTCAGAATTACAGCAGTAACGACCATTTGGGAAGAATTAAACTTGGTTAAGCTTCTCTAGTGTCCGTGAGTTATTTACTCTGAGAAATACGACCCTAACAGAACCATTCTTGCCATAACAGACTTGGTATTTTACCAAATAGGGCTATCTTGATCACAGGAATAGTTGGGAACAGATTTCTTGAATTAGAATCACTTGGAGCTGATTTGTGTTTTTACAGTATAAAGAAATACAAAAAGCACATCTAATTATATATTATTTTTTCTAGAAGACTTGGGGGGCCAAATAAAACCACCCGCAGGCCAAATCTGGCCGTGGGTCGCCAGTTGGGGAACCCTGGTCTACAGGTTATATGAATGGTATGCAGTTGGCCTACAAGTTAAAGAGGTGGACTGTAGAAAACTTTAGGTTTGCTCATTCAAAGTCCTAGGTATGACAGAGGTAAACCAGAAGACTGCGAATACATTACTGACATTGGGGCCTTGAGAAAGACACTTCATACCACTAGTGTGTGTGTGTGTGTGTGTGTGTGTGTGTGTGTGTGTGTGTGTGTGTGTGTCTTTCTTAGGGGTTGGAAAATACTGAACACTGATTTTATTTGAGACTACCTCTTCCAGATGATGACAGCAGCGATGAGGACTCCACCAATGAGGCTGAGGATGCCTAAAGTGAGGGGGGCATTACTGACCCCTGGACCCTCACCCTCCTCACAGAACACACCATGGTATCCCAAAACACACTGGCAGGTGGTTTCTCCACCCCTTGCCACACATTTCCCATGTCCATTACACTGCTGGGCATCACATGACTCCAGCTTCTGCACCTCTACCCCCCCGGGGGTGGTCCTCCCAGACCAGTCCTGGCTAGGGGGGACGGTGTTCCCAGCATGCCCCGGGGAAGGTTTACTATGGCTGACATCTTGGGGCTTCACTCCAGACCAACCTGGAGGTTAGAGAAATCCTTGATTATAATAAGAGAACAGGGTGTTAGCGAACCAGTGTTACACTTACTGTTTTCACATTGGATTTACAGTAATTTCCTAATAGAAAATATTGGCAAATGATTATGCAACTCTAACAGGCCCATTTTTGCATGCATTTTCTAGCACGCTGGGAATGAATGGTAGTAGCGGTCTGCAGATGTCGGTGGGCGGCCATTTTAAAATCCATTGATAATACACACCATCAAAAATAAATATATTATTCCTGAATTTACCCAGGTCCTAAGGAACAATTAATCAAATATATTTTCAAAAGAAAGGAATAGCATATTGAGTTTAATTAGCCCTATTTTACAGGTCAATGCAGTCATGGCTGTGCATGTCACTGCAACAATGTCAATAGACCAACTGTAAACCAGCCTTGAGCCGTAGGCAGAACTTTACAGAAATAAGGTCTTAAGGTGGAAATAAAAGTTTTGGTTTTCATAACGGCAATACCATTCAGATAAAGACAAGGAAAAAAGTTGTCAGAAAAACATCTTTGTATGAAAGGGATGTCAGTAGGGCTAAATAATCACAACCTCAATTAAAATCTGTCTAAAAAGTACAGCAAACGTGCACTAATCAACCAGCAGTTTCATTCTATATACTAGGTTACCAGTGAACATTCCTACACTGGACATTTGCTACACTGTCACTGATAATAAAACACCTTCCCCCCCATGTCATTACCATTAAGATTTAAAGGGGGTTTCATAGCAATTTTCTATAAAAATCACCAGTTGATTTAAAAACTGTTTAACCCTTTATCATGGTTTGTCTTGACAGATTTGTCCAAAATCTTATGACTTACCTTTACTTTGTCTTTGCATTTATGGCAGTGTAAGTAGTCATATCATATAGTCAGGGTTGGTGAGTAATGGATTACAAAAAAACAGTAACTAAGCCATTACCATCCAAAATATTGTTATCAGATTAGATACTTTTGAAACACTGGAATTAGAATCTTTGACACTTGTTCCCAATGACATTCAAATCAGCATTGAAAAAGTCCCACCTGAGCGAGACGGACCACAAGTCAGAGACCACTATGATGACACACCAAATGTGTTTGATGGATCACGGGAAAAGTGCAGGAATAGGCTTTTGTTGGCTACAATCCAAGGTTGTTCTTCCAATGGTGCGACTGCTGTCGGCATCCAATGATTATCCAACTTGAATAAATGATTGGAAGTAAGGATAACAGCAGTGGTGTAGTCTATGGCAATACGGATTTCACATATTTTTGATAACTACACAGCGCATAGATGTGAATCATACTGTGGTTCTCTCATTTAGCTAATTGCGCCTTACGGCTCGAGGTTGTTGTGGATGGCTGTTCAAATTTTAAAAAGTGTATTTGTACCATTTAATGCTTGAATTCAAGAAGTTTAAGATGCCCATCAATCGTTGTTTTTGAAACCAGTGGCCAGCCACTCTTGCAACAGCTGCATAGTGCAGATCCCAGCCTATTATGGAATAAAAGTAGGGATTTTATTGCTCAACCTAATTCATGCTGATAAAATAAATAAATATAACATTTTATTTATTCTTTGTTTAACTAGGTAAGTCAGTTAAGAACAATTTCTTATTTACAATGACAGCCTAGGAACAGTGGGTTAACTGCGTTGTTCAAGAGCAGGAGGACATTTTTACCTAGTCAGTATGAGGAGTCGATCTAGCAACCTTTCAGTTACTGGTCCAATACTCTAACCACAAGGCTACCTGCCGCATAAGCCTAATGGACAAATGCTAAAACTCAGTTTTGATTGCACCTTTAAGTCTATCTGTAGTTGCCCCACACATCTCCAATTATTCTTGAACAATATAACTTATACATGCCTCATGAGCTTAGTTCAACTGTCACTATGAGAACACAAAAAATAAGCTTGTTTTTCTAATGTTTGTAAACATTCTTGTAAACACTGTTTAGCCTCATACCATGGTTAAAATTATTTTGATATCATGGATGGTCAGTCCTTGCATCCACACCTCTATTAATCGAATAGTCACCCACGATATGCAACTGTTCAGGGAAGTCAGGAACCAATAAACACAGCAAGCATAGGCTTGCTTTTTCAAACAGAAATTTGCATGGCACTAATGTCCATGGAGAACAAGAGCACCTCCTCCCTGCTGCCCACTGCACTGAGGCTATGCGACACGGTCACCACCGATAAATCCAAGATAATTGAATATTTCATTAAGATTTTTTTTTACGGCTGGCCATGCTTTCCTCCTGGCTACCCCAACCAACAGCTCCTCACCCCTAGCAGCAACTTACCCGAGCCTCTGCAGCTTCGCCGTCACCCAAATCCAGATCGCAGATGTTCTGAAATAGCTGCTAAACCAGGACCTGGACAAATCAGCTGGGCTAGAAAATCTGGACCCTCCCTTCCTAAAATTATCCACCGCCATTGTTGCAACCCCTATTACCAGTCTGTTCAACCTCTTGTTTCTTCCGAGATCACTAAAGATTGAAAAGCTGGTGCGGTCATCCACCTCTTCAAAGGGGGCGACACCCTAGACTCAAACTGTTAGACCTACATCCATCCTGCCCTGCCTTTCTAAAGTCTTCGAAAGCCAAGTTAACCTCTAATGACACCCCATCCCGTGAACAGGACCGTTGTCATCTGACACTAATTAGCATTCATGAAAATCACAAATGAAATGAGACACAGCGTAGCCTTTTGTTAATCACCCTGTAATCTCATATTTTCAAAATATGCTTTACAGCCAAAGCTAGACAAGCATTTGTGTAAGTTTATCGATAGCCTAGCATAGCATTTTGTCCAGCTAGCAGCAGGTAACTTGGTCACAGAAATCAGAAAAGCAATCAAATTAAATCGTTTACCTTCGGATGTTTTCACTCACGAGACTCCCAGTTAGATAGCAAATGTTCCTTTTTTCCAAAAAGATAATTTTTGTAGGCGAAAAAGCTCAGTTTGTTCTTCACGTTCGGCTGAGAAATCGCCCGGAAATTGCAGTCACAAAAACAGCAAAAAATATTCCAAATTAGCTCCATAATATCGACAGAAACATGGCAAACGTTGTTTATAATCAATCCTCAAGGTGTTTTTCAAATATCTATTCGATAATATATCCATCGGGACAATTAGTTTTTCAGTAGGACCGATTGGAGTAATGGCTACCTCTGTATTTTACGCGAGAATCTCTCTGGGAGCACCAGGCGACCACTTGCGCAATGTAGCCGCCTACGGGTATTCTTCAACATAAATGCGTAAAACAACGTCACAATGCTGTAGACACCTTTGGGAATACGGAGAAAGAGTAATCTGGTTGATAGCCCATTCACTGCTCAATAGAGACGCAGTGCTTTCAAAACACGAGGCACTTCCGGATTGGATTTTTCTCAGGCTTTCGCCTGCAACATCAGTTCTGTTATACTCAGACTATTTCTCAGGACCAGATGCTGAAATATGCATATAATTGACAGATTAGGATAGAAAACACTAACGTTTCCAAAACTGTAAAAATGTAGTCTGAGTTAAACAGAACTGATATTGCAGGCTAAAACCTGAGAAAATCCAATCAGGAAGTGCCCCTGTTTTTGAAACCTCTGTTCTTATACATCCCTATTGCCCATTTAAAGGGATATCAACCAGATTCCTTTTTCTATGGATTCCCTAAGGTGTCAGCCTTTAGACAGTTTCAAGCTTTTATTTTGAAGAATGAGCGTGAACGAACACACGGGGGCTCTCAGAGTGAGTTGCATCCTAATCTGGCCGTGCTGCTGCTCCAGTTTCAACTGTTCTGCCTTATTATTATTGGACCATGCTGGTCATTTATGAACATTTGATCATCTTGGCCATGTTCTGTTATAATCTCCACCCGGCACAGCCAGAAGAGGACTGGCCACCCCACATAGCCTGGTTCCTCTCTAGGTTTCTTCCTAGGTTTTGGCCTTTCTAGGGAGTTTTTCCTAGCCACCGCGCTTCTACACCTGCATTGCTTGCTGTTTGGGGTTTTAGGCTGGGTTTCGGTACAGCACTTTGAGATATCAGCTGATGTACGAAGGGCTATATAAATAAATTTGATTTGTGCGCAAAAGAGAAAGGCGGCCATTGTTACTCCCGGTCCTAGTGAAAAGCCAACTGTCCCGATTTATATATTATCGAATAGATTTGAAAAACACCCTGAGGATTGATTATAAAAAACGTTTGACATGTTTGTGGACATTATGGATATAATTTGGAATTTTTGTCTACGTTGTCGTGACCGTTCTTTCCGGTGGATTCCTGGGCATAGCGCACCAAACTAACGGAAGTATTTGGATATAAAAATATCTTTATGGAACAAAATAAACATTTGTCTAACTGGTAGTCCCGTGAGTGAAAACATCCGAAGATCAATGGTAAACGATTAATTTGATTGCTTTTCTGATTTTCGTGACCAAGTTACCTGATGCTAAGTGTACTTATTTTTTGTTGAGCGATCGATAAACTTACAAACGCATGTATTGCTTTCGCTGTAAAGCATAATTTCAAAATCTGAAACGACAAGTGGATTAACAAAAGGCTAAGCTGTGTTTTGCAGTATTGCAAAAGGACACAATGTCTACTGGGCATAATTGAGTAGGATAGAGTATTGTGCAATGCTCTTACTATTCTGGATATAATGACAACAAATGACAGCCTAGTTGGCTTCTTCTCAACATGTTCTGGAAATGAAATGACATACCAGTGTTGTGTTAGAGACAACCTAAAGAGAGCAATTGAAAACAATCACCGGAGTGAGTCAGAGTCAAGACCGGGAGGGGGACAAGGGGTCCAAACCAAGTCAAGAACAATGCAATTTCAATTCAAGATGGTTGTAATTTTGTCAAAATCACCACCAGAGTTCAAAAGGTCATATCAGAACATATGGTTTTAGTCATTCAGAATGGTGAGAACGCATGCTGAGGGTAAACAGAGCCACTACAAATTAAATACTAACCCAAACAGTGGGGGGTGGGAAAATATATATTTTTCATTTATGTTCTGATTTAATCTCTTCAGTTTTTGTTGCAAATGAAAGGGTTAACAAGAAAAATATCCAAATCAGAATCTCTTTGCTGGTCTCTGGGGAGGAAAATCTAGATCGCCATTGGCCAGGTCATCAGAAGCTTGATAAAGGCAGTTCAACTGTATTAGGGCAAAATTTGGGTGTGAAAGTGAAATCAACCAATCACATTGACTTATTAAATGGGTGGCCTTTTTGAAGGCCAACAGGTCACTGTGCAACAGCAAATAATAGTTTTTCCACGGTCTAGCTAGCCATCTGTTGTAGGCTAAATTGCAGCGGCTGCAACAGGTGTTATCAAAGAGGATGTTGTTGCTAATTTGGTAGCGTCTTGTTTTTCAAAAATAACTTCTGGTGAGTTGACCTGTTTTTTACTTGTAGTTTGACATCTTTGAAAATAACTTGTTTGTGAACATTGTTAAATTTAAAGTGGAAATGACAGCATTTTTGGCAACATGAAATCTTATTTATTAACACCCCCAGGAAGAATTATACTTTAAAACATTTTCTGACAAGTGATCTAATAAAAAGTTTGAGAATTACGTATAAATTCTAAAGCAATATAGTGGGAAAGTAGCCGTGCATTTGATCAATTAATACACTAGAGTAAATCAAAAGGAATTTTAATCTGTCTTGTCCTGCGCCGGAGTCTATACAGACCGGTGTGCTATAGCCAAACATTTTATTTGTCACGCGCCAAATACAACAGGTCAAGTGCTTACTTATAAGCCCTTAACACTTGTTTTTCTTAACTTCTTGTTGGTTAAGTAAAAACTTCAACAAATAATAACAATAGCGAGGCTATACACAAGGGGTACAGAGTCAATGTGGAGGCTATATGCAGGGGGTACAGAGTCAATATACAGGAGGTGCAGAGTCAATATACAGGGGGTACAGAGTCAATGTGGAGGCTATATACAGGGGCTACCGGTACAGAATAAATGTGGAGGCTATATACAGGGGCTACCGGTACAGAATAAATGTGGAGGCTATATACAGGGGCTACCGGTACAGAATAAATGTGGAGGCTATATACAGGGTCTACTGGTACAGAGGGCACCGGTTAGTCGAGGTAATATGTACATGTAGGTAGAGTTAGTGACTATGCATAGATAATAAACAGAGTAGCAGCAGCGTAAAAGAGGGGTCTGGGTAGCCCTTTGATTTGCTGTTCAGGAGTCTTTCGGCTTGGAGGTAGAGAAGTGAAGCCTTTTGGATCTAGACTTGGTGCTCTGGTACCGCTTGCCGTGTGGTAGCAGAGAGAACAGTTTGACTAGGGTGGCTGGAGTCTGACAATTTGTAGGGCCTTCCTGACACCGCCTGGTATAGAGGTCCTGGATGGCAGGAAGCTTGGCCCCAGTGATGTACTGGGCCGTATGCACTACCCTCTGTACTGCCTTGCGGTCGGAGGCCAAGCAGTTGCAATGCCAAGCAGTGATGCCATCAGTCAGGATGCGCTCGATGGTGCAGCTGTAGAACCTTTTGAGGATCTGCCAATTGGTCAGTTCATGCTTGGAGTACACGTCCTGGTAAACCATCCGGCCCTGCAGCCTTGTGAATTCTGACCTGTTTAAAGGTCTTACATCGGCAAAGAAGAGCGTGTTGGTAGTTCTCCTGCTCCCTTATAATTCTCAGTGATTTCATTTTGATCTGTTTGGTTCCCGCCGCTTCAATTGAATGGCGTTGCGCTACTCTGTTACAGTAAAACCACGTGGTTAGTTTGAGGATGACAATGTTGGCTTCAACTTGGCTTGCATACACATCCTTCCATTCAAAAAATAAACCTGGCCTCCCGAATGGCTGTGGTTTAAGGCACTACATCCCAGAGCTAGCTGTGCCACTAGAGATCCTTGTGGGATTTTCCTGTCTCATTGCGCTCTAGTGCCAGGAGCAATGCACACTGACCTGGCGCAATGCACACTGACCTGGCGCAATGCACACTGACACGGTCACCAGATGTACGGTGTTTCCTCTGACACATTGTTGCTGCTGGCTTTTGGGTTAAGCAAGTGTTGTTTCAAGAAGCAGTGCGGCTTGGCTGGGTTGTGTCGGAGAACGCATGGCGCTCGAGTTCGTACGGGAGTTGCAGCGATGAGACAAGACTAACTATCAATAAGTTAAACAAAGTTAGCTAGTTTTAGGTCACTGTAATAAAAACTGATGGTGAGATTCATGGTTTATTATGTGTGCCTGTGTTGGCCACATGGGCTACAGAAACATCAATGTCCACGTTATTCTCACATTTTAGAATGCAATAATTAGAAAATCAAGGTAAAAAAAACACATTATTCTTAGTGGTAATAGCCTACTTTTTCATACACTGTGGGTGGATGTTTTTTTTATATTAGGATATGTACAACTACTGTACATAAATACTATTTTATAACATTGAGATCCTTGAACTGCAATTGAGTGCCTGAAAGTCCTTGAATTTGACATGCCAATGTCTGTATGAAGTTCAGATATGGGATAATTTGCATAAATGTCACTTTTATTCCTCCAAGTACACATGTGGAACTGCATACATCTATATTTTTGTTACGTCACATTAGACCCATTTACTTCAGAAAGTTCACACCCCTTGACATTTTCCAGCTTGTTCTGTTTTCAGCCTGAATAAAAGTATTCAACCCATTTGTTATGGGCAAGGCTAAATAAGTTAATGAGTAAAAAAAATCCTAAACAATTCACATAACTTGCATTGATTCACTGTGTGCAGTAAATGTATTCAGAATAAAACACATTTAATGGTGCTAAGCACAGGTAAAATCTTAGAGGAAAACCTGGTTGTCTGTTTTCCACCAAACAGAGATGAATTCAGCATTAGTAGGACAATAACCTAAAACACAACACGAGTTGCTTACCAAGAAAGAGTTAGTTTTGACTTCACTCTACTTGAAAAGCTATGACAATACCTGAAAAATAGTTGTGTCTGGCAATGACTAAAAACCAATTTTACAGAGCTTGAAGAAATGTGAAAATAAAATATGCAAATATTATACAATCCAATGCTCTTTGAGACTTAGCCAGAAAGACTGTTTTAATCACTGCCAAAGGTGCATCTACAAAGTTGACTCAGGGGTGTAAATAGTTATGCAAATGAAATCTGTATTTCATTTCCAATTAAATTTGCAAACATTTCTAATAACATGTTTTCACTTTATTATTATGGGGTATTGTGAAAGACGTGAGAAAAGACATTTATTCAATTTTGAATTCAGGCTGTAACAAAATGTGGAATAAGTCAAGGGGTATGAATACTTTCTGAAGGCACTGAACATGCAGAAAAAAAAGCTTCAAATTGATGTTGAAAGTAAGAAAAAGTGTTGTATTGTGCAT
This sequence comes from Oncorhynchus mykiss, assembly GCF_057628025.1. Classification (NCBI taxonomy): domain Eukaryota; kingdom Metazoa; phylum Chordata; class Actinopteri; order Salmoniformes; family Salmonidae; genus Oncorhynchus; species Oncorhynchus mykiss. The sequence goes on along the minus strand of NC_143026.1, from coordinate 154,667 downwards.
GTAATTACAAAGCAGCAAACCAGAGCTGTAATTCTAACCAAACAAGTTGTCATGTAGTGGTGTAGTGTCTCATTCCTGCTGATACTGAACACAACGGAGCTCACACACGATATGGGTGATTAATAGAACAGCTCCATTGTTATGAAGGCATAATGAGATCTTCAATACATTGTTACTATTGTTGGTTAGCTATCTATAATTTTTTCTCTCCATATTAGCATAGATCGGACATCAGTGAAAACAGAAAATAAGATGCAATGAGCAGCTTCTTGTCATTGTTACTAGCTATCTGAACCCATAACCCACACCTTTCGGCCACATCGATTCGAGCATCATTTTTGTGAAGTTGTCAGCCAACCTGTACAGTCTATTTCTACGTGAGTCAGGGGGTATAATCTGTTCACTTTATTTCTATGGGTGAGTCAGGGGTATAGTCTATTCACTCATTCTTTATGCGAGGCAGGGCAGACGGGGTTGGGGTTACTCACATTTGATCTCGTCTGAATGGTCGAGGCAGTCGGTTTGGTGGTTACAGAACTTTGTGAGGGGGAGGCACCTGCTGCCGTCGCTACAGGCCCTGCTGCCCTCTGGACACTGGAGGGAGGGAAAGGGGCTACACGTGTTGGTGTCGACAGGTTGGTAACCACGTCCACATCGGCAGCTACGCCCCCCTGGGTAGGCCAGGCACAGCTGACTGCAGCCTCCGTTTCGCTCTGAGCAGCTGTTAGTTCCTGGGACAGAGAGGACAGTGTAGAGTTGGTTAGACCATTGGCAGAGCTAGATGTGACACTACTTACCTCCGAAAACACTACACGCAGAGGAAGTGCGCTTGTTCAGTGTCTCTGCACAGTGACACCGTTATACCGTCTCCCTAACTGCACAGTGACACCGTTACACCGTCTCCTAACTGCACAGTGACACCATTATACCGCCGCCTAACTGCACAGTGACACCATTATACCGCCGCCTAACTGCACAGTGACACCGTTATACCGTCACCGTACTGCAGAGTGACAGCATTATACCGCTACCTAACTGCACAGTGACACCGTTATACCGTCACCGTACTGCAGAGTGACAGCATTATAACGTCACCTAACAGTGAACACATTCACTGGGCCGTGGTGGACACTCACCTTTCTGACTGGTTTTGCTGTAAACCCTCAGTGCCACCACATTGGTATTGACCTCAAACAGCTGCTTGGGCTGAAATCCATCACTGAACCAGATTCTAGTCACATCTACAACAGAGAGGCAGAGCCAGAAGGTGTTATTAGAAATCAGGCATTCCCCAGTGTAGCTGTCCTTTACTTGTTTCAATCTTTACTAATGACATGCAGCCAGTGTACCATGTATGCAGTTCGCTTCAGTCACCGCTGTTCCATAAGGTGAATTATCTGTTATTTTTATCTGATTCTACTGCTTGCATCAGTTACCTGATGTGGAATAGAGTTCCATGTAGTGCTGTATGCCTCCCGTAGTCTGTTCTGGACTTGGAGATTGTGAAGAGACCACTTGTGGCATGTCTTGTGAGGAATGCATGGGTGTTTGAGCTGTGTGCCAGTAGTTCAAACAGACAGCTCGGTGCATTCAGTATGTCAATACCGCTCACAGAAACAATTAGTGATGAAGTCAATCTCTCCTCCGAGCCAGGTTAGATTTACATGCAGATTATTAATGTTAGCTCTGTGTACATCCAAGGGCCAGCCATACTGTTCTGAGCCAAATGTAATTTTCTTACGGCCCCATTTGTGGGACCTGACCACATGACTGAACAGTAGTCCAGGTGTGACAAAACACGGGCCTGTAGGACCTGCCTTGTTGACAGTGCTGTTAAGGCAGCAGAGCAACACTTTATTATGGGCAGATTTATTTACACAAAGCCAGTGGCATGTCGTTAGTATAGATTGAAAAAGTAAGCTGCCTAGACAGCTGCCCTGGGGAATTCTTGATTCTACCTGTATTATCTTGGAGGCTTCCATTAAAGAACACCCTCTGTTCTGTTAGAAAGGTAACTCTTTATTCACAATATAGCAGGGCATAACAGTGACAAGAAAATGTAAACTCTTGAAATACCTGGATTTCTGCATAAATTGGTCATAAAATTTGATCTGAACTTCATCTAGGTCAACACAATATGCTACACACACACACACACACACACACACACACACACACACACACACACACACACACATACATACATATATATATATATAAAAGTTTGTTTTTATTGAACAATGAAAACATTCACATTGCAGCGTGGAAAAAGAATGTGACCCCTTGGATATAATAACTGGTTGACCCTCCTTTGGCAGCAATAACCTCAAATTTTCTGCTGTTGCAGATCAGACCTGCACAATGGTCAGGAGGTATTTTGGACCATTCCTCTTTACAAAACTGTTTCAGTTCAGCAATATTCTTGGGATGTCTGGAGTGAACTGCTCTAATGAGGTCATGCCACAGCATCTCAATCAGGTTGAGGTCAGGACTGACTGGGCCTGATTTACTAATGTGTTTTGGTTTGTTGTCCTGTTGCATCACCCAACTTGTTATGCTTCAATTGGCGGACAGATCGCCTTAAATTCTCCTGCAAAAAGTCTTGATAAACTTGGAAATTAATTTTTCCATCGATGATAGCAAGTTGCCCAGGCTCTGAGGCAGCTAAGCAGCCCCAAATCATGATGTTCCCTCCACCAAACTTTACAGTTGGGATCAGGTTGATGTTGGTGTGCTGTGCCTTTTTTTGCCACACTGTGTGTTCCTTCCATACAACTCAAATTCAGTTTAATGTGTCCACAGAATATTTTTTCAGTAGCGCTGTGGAACATCCAGGTGCACTTTTTCAAACTTATTTTTTTGGGACAGCAGTTGCTTCTTCTGTGGTGTCCTCCCATGAACATCTTGTTTAGTTTTTTTTACATATCGTAGTCTCGTCAGAGATGTTAACATGTTCCAGAGATTTCTGTAAGTCTTCAGCTGACACTAGGATTCTTCTTAACCTCATTGAGCATTCTGTGCTGTGCTCTTGCAATCATCCTTGTAGGACGGCCACTGCTACGGAGAGTAGCAACAGTGTTAAACTTTCTCCATTTATAGACAATTTGTCTTACCGTGGACTGATGAACGTCAAGCCTTTTAGATGTACTTTTGTAACCCTTTCCAGCTTTATGCAAGTCTACAATTTGTAATCTTAGATCTTGAGATGTATTTTGTTCGAGGCATGGTTCACATCAGGTAATGCCTCCTGTGAATAGCAAATTCAAATTTTGCGACCGTTTTTTTATTGGGCAAGGCAGCTCTAACCAACATCTCCAATATTGTCTCATTGATATGACTCCAGGTTAGCTGACATACTTTTTCCGACCTACACTGAATGTTTAAATGACGTATTCCAATAGACAAGAAAAATACAATCATTTGTGTTAGTTTAACCTGTTGAATCTATTGGGGCGCTATTTCATTATTGGATAAAAAAATGTGCCTGTTTTAAGCGTAATATTTTGTCACGAAAAGATGCTCGACTATGCATAAAAAAAGAAAGAAAACAGTCTAACGTTTCCAAAACTGCAAAGATATTATCTGTGAGTGCCACAGAACTCATGCTACAGGCGAAACCAAGATGAAACTTCAAACAGGAAATGAGCAGAATTTCTGAAGCTCTGTTTTCCAATGTCTCCTTATATGGCTGTGACTGCAGCAGGAACGAGCCTGCGCTTTGTCGTTTCTTCAAGATGTCTGCACCATTGTGACGTATTTGTAGGCATATCATTGGAAGATTGGCCATAAGAGACTACATTTTCCAGGGGTCGGCCCGGTGTCCTTTGTTTAAATCTAACAGTCTCTTCATTGAAAACATCTGAAGTTCTTCAAAGGTAAATTATTTTATTTGAATGTTTTTCTGGTTTTTGTGAAAATGTTGCCTGCTAAATGCTAACGCTAAATGCTACGCTAGCTAGCTACTGTTACAAATTATTGTTTTCCTATGGTTGAGAAGCATATTTTGAAAATCTGAGATGACAGTGTTAACAAAAGGCTAAGCTTGAGAGCTAGCATATTTATTTCATTTCATTTGCGATTTTCATGAATAGTTAACGTTGCGTTATGCTAATGAGCTTGCAGGGATAAATACACTCCTGGATACAGGTTTTTTTGGTAGCCAAACGTGACAAGCGATTTCTAATACACAAAGAATCTTTTTGGAAAAACTGAACATTTGCCATCTAACTGAGAGTGTCCTCATTGAAAACATCTGAAGTTCTTCAAAGGTAAATTATTTTATTTGAAGGCTTTTCTTGTTTTTGTGAAAATGTTGCATGCTGAATGCTACGCTAAATGCTACGCTAAATGCTACGCTAAATGCTACGCTAAATGCTACGCTAAATGCTACGCTAAATGCTACGCTAAATGCTACGCTAGGTATCAATACTCTTACACAAATGCTTGTTTTGCTATTGTTGAAAAGCATATTTTGAAAATCTGAGATGAGTGTTGTTAACAAAAGGCTAAGCTTGAGAGCTAGCATATTTATTTCATTTGCGATTTTCATGAATAGTTAACGTTGCGTTATGGTAATGAGCTTAGGTCTATAAATAGGATCTCGGATCTGCTCGCCGCAACTGGTTTTAAGCACACTATATTTGTCTATTGTTGTGATTTAGATGAATATCAGGTCAATTTATGCAGAAATCTTGGGAATTTCACAGGCTTCACACTATTCCTTGTCACTCTACATTTTTCCAGCAACAGACCGATCGATCATGTCAAAAGCCGCACTTAAGTCTAACAAAACAGCCCCCCCAATCTTTTAATCAATTTCTATCAGTCAATCAGTAATTTGTGTAAGTGCTGTGCTTGTTGAACATCCTTCCCTATAAGCATGCTGAAAGTCTTGTCAATTTGTTTACTGGTCAAACATTATTTCCCAAAGTTTACTAAGGGTTGGGTAGAGGCTGATTTGGGCCAGTAAAAGGGGCTTTTACTACTCTTAGGTAGCGGAATGACTTTAGCTTCCCTCCGGGCACACTCTCGTAGGCTTAAATTGAAGATATGGCAAATATGAGTGGCAATATAGTCTGCCATTATCCTCAGTTATTTTCCATCCAAGTTGTCAGACCCAGGTGGCTTGTCATTGTTGATAGACATTTTTCACCTCTTCCAAACTCACTTTACGGAATTCCAAATGAAGGGTGGGGCTGTGTCTTTCAGCGGTTTGGGCTAGGGGTGGGGCTGTACTGTTCAGGGGTTAAGAGGGTGAGGTGTGAGAGGCTGTACTGTTGTCAAGGTTATCGTTAGGGGTGTTGGATTGTACCATTGCCAAGGTTAGAATTAGTGGTGCCGGGGAGGTTACGCACAGTTCAGACGCCACACTTATGGCGAGTCGTATTGAATCGAAATTAAGAGCGACCTGGCAAGTTTAAGCACTTTGCTTGATGTACCGATTGGATTCATACAACCGCTCAGACTTCCTCGTTGGTTTTGGGTGGAATTCAAGCATAACAGCGATCTTTCCTACATCTGCGAATATGAGACCATGATTGCGCTTCCGTTGTGGTTGGTAGAGAAGCAACCTTTATTTGCATCAATTAACATGTATTAATATAAATTACCATTCCTCCCGACAGTGGAAAAAGTGCTCTGGCACACTGCATGAGTGCTTCATCAGCACCGCATTGACAGAGCGGCAAAGGCTATCCAACCAGACGCAACTAATGGTTTCAGACACTCTATCCCCCTCTTCCAAAGAATAAGTGAGGTATTTTTTTTACGGTGCGGCGATAGAGCTGTGTTTGATCTAGGGTTTATGGGTGTGGATTAGTGAGGTGTAGAGCTGTATACGGTGTGGATTAGTGAGTTGTAGAACTATGTTTGATCAAGGGTTCAGGGGTGTGAGGTGTACCATACCTTTATCCAGGCTGCTCCACAGGAGGACGTTCTCAGCCAGTGTGAAGGACATGAGGCCGGGATCTGCTTTAAACTGTTTATATCCAGAACCATCCAGAAGAATGGAGTCGATTACTCCAGCACCTGCAACAAGGGACATGTTTTCACTGAGGACAGCAGGCCTGGGTAAATCAATTCATCCCAATGAGGTATTCCACATTGCTTGTAAAGTGCCATAATAATCTAGGTCCGCCCAGTTATTACAGGTTACAATCTTTCACCCATATCGGCCCAGTACAGATTATAATCTCACCCAAATCAGCCTAGTACAGGTTACAGTCTCACCTATGTCAGCCCAATACAGCCGAGTGCCCTTGTTGGAGAACAGAAGGGAGGTTGGCATCACAGCCTTCCTCCAGAGCAGCTTCTGACTACGTCCATCCATGAAGGCACAGTCCACCTGCGGCAGGCTCCTCACATTCACCTGGCCCAAGGCCGTGAAGCACAGGCGTCCTGAGGGGGGGTGCAGGGCGATGGAGGTGGTTCCCTGAAGGCCTAGTTGGAGTAGAGGTGCAGTGTGCTGCCCCCTGGTGGTGGTGACATGTAGGTCAGGCTGCTTCCTGCTGCTCCAGTACAAGTTTAGTGTGACCCAGTCCACAGCCAGAGCCATCACTGTATCATCCTGGAGATTCAGGACTCTGCTGTCTGGTGTCAGGCCTGAGCTACTCAGTTTCAGGAGATCGACTGAGCCCTGCGCAGCATCAGCCAGGTATAAATTCCTCTCCTGTACAGCCAAATCCAGCCCAGAGGCCTGGTGCGTCCACGGCAGAGACCATATATGGTGCTCAGGCAACCGCTTCAACCCCACACCATTATGGATGGTGCTAAGATATATCTGAACAGAAAGACACGAGCAGAAACATTAATCTAGAGTCATCTATAGGTGGAGGCTATCTGACCAACAGTCAGGTTTAGGTAAAATCACAGATCACTATACTGTCCTACATGACTGACTGCAGTTGGAGAGTCACATACCTGTGTAACTGCAGTAGGAGAGAGGAGCAAGAGGAAAGTGGTGTCTACAAGGGTGGAGCAGGTGAGGCCGTCCCCAGCCAGGAGAAGTCCAGCAGCACATCTACACACAGCTTTGGGTCCCGTAGACCCAGCTCTGGGGCCTGTAGACAGTCCTGGAGCCAAGAGACAGATGTGGGAACACTGGAGCTTCTCACAGGGGCTGGACACATTGGTCTGCCGGAGGGGGTGCATAATCTACACAGACAGCACGAGAGAGAGAGAGATACTTTTTACTGACCTTTATAAACACGGGAACATAAGCGACTTCATTCTTTTTTGTACACCTTTATTTAACCATGTAAGCCATTTGAGACCACAGAAGTGTGAAAAAAATCAAACAGTTACACAAACATGCAGTCAATAGCACAATAGAAAAATGTTCAGTGCAAATTTAGAAGAGTGTAGAAGATGAGGTAAGGCCATAAATAAGCCATCGAGGCGAAATAATTACAATTTAGCATTAACACTGGAGTGATGGATGTGCAGATCATGTGCAAGTAGAAATACTGGGGTGCAAACACACAAGAGGGTAAGGTAGTTGGGTGTGCCATTTACAGATTGGCTATGACAGGTACAGTGATTAGTAAACTGCTCTGACAGCTGATGCTTAAAGTTATAAAGGAAGATATGACTCCAGCTTCAGTGATTTTTGCAATTCATTCCCATCATTGGCAGCAGAGAACTGGAAGGAAAATAAAAGGAAGTGTTGGCTTTGGGGATGACCAGTGAAATATACCTGCTGGAGCGTGTGCTACGTGTGGTTGATGCTATGGTGACCAGTGAGCTGAGATAAGGCAGGACTTCACCAAGCAGACTTCGATGACTTGGAGCCAGTGGGTTTGGTGATGAATATGTAGTGAGGGCTAGCCAACGAGAGCGTACAGGTCGCAGTGGTGGGTAGTATATGGGGCTTTGGTGACAAAACGGATGGCACTGATAAGACTGCATCCAGTTTGCTGAGTAGAGTGTTGGAGGCTATTTTATAGATGACATCCCCGAAGTCAAGAATCGGTAGGATAGTCAGTTTTACGAGGGTATGTTTGGCAGCATGAGTAAAGGAGGATTTGTTGTGAAATAGAAAGCCGAATATAGATTTAATTTGGGATGAGAGATGCTTAATGTGAGTCTAAGGAGAGTTTAGTCTGACCAGACACCTAGGTTTATGTAGTTGCCCACATATTGGGGCGGCAGGGTAGCCTAGTGGTTAGACTGTTGGACTAGTAAACTGGAAGGTTGCAAGTCCAACCCCCCGAGCTGACAAGGTCGTTCTGCCCCTGAACAGGCAGTTAACCCACTGTTCCTAGGCCGTCATTGAAAATAAGAATTTGTTCTTAACTGACTTGCCTAGTTAAATAAAGGTCAAATAAAAAAATAAGTAAATATTTTAAGTCAGAACCGTCCAGAGTAGTGATCGGGCGGGAGAGTGCGAGCAGAAATCATTTGAAGAGCATGCACTTAGTTTTACTTGCATTTACAAGCACTTGGAGGCCTCGAAAGGACTGTTGTATGGAATATAATCTCGTTTGGAGGGGTTTTAGCAGTGTCCAAAAGGCCAGATCTATACAGAATGGTGTCGTCTGCGTAGAGGTGGATTAGCGAATCATCAGCAGCAAGAGCGACATTGATATTTACAGAGCAAGAAGTCGGCCCAAGAATTGAACCCTGTGGCACCCCCATAGACTGCCAGAGGTCCAGACAACAGGCCCTCCGATTTGACACACTGAACTATGAGAAGTAGTTGTTGAACCAGGCGAGGCAGCCATTTGAGAAGCCAAGACTGTTGAGTCTGCCGATAAGTGTGGTGATTGACAGAGTCAAATGCCTTGGCCAGGTCAATGAAGACTGCAAAGTACTCTATTTTATCAATGGCGGTTAGGACATTGTTTAGGACCTTGAGCGTGGCGGAGGTGCACCCATGACCAGCTCGGGAACCAGATTGCATAGCAGAGAAGGAATGGTGGGATACGAAATGGTTGGTCATCTGTTTGTTAACATGACTAAGATTTTAGAAAGTCAGGGCAGGATTGAAACAGGTCTATAACTGTTTGGGTCTAGAGTGTCTCCCCCTTTGAAGAGGGGGATGAAAGCAGCAGCTTTCCAATCTTTGGGTATCTCAGACGAGACGGAAGAGATTGAACAGGCTAGTAATAGGGGTTGCAACATGTTTGGCTGATAATTTTAGAAAGAGAGGGTCCAGATTGTTTAGCCCAGCTGATTTGTACAGGTCCAGCAGCTCTTTCAGAACATCTGCTATTTTGGTAAAGGAGAAGCTGGGAGGCTTGGGCAAGTAGCTGCGGGGGGTGCGGAGCTGTTGGCCGGGACTGAGGTAGCCGGGAGGAAAGCATGGCCAGCCATAGAGAAATGCTTATTGAAATTCTCGATTGTGGATTTATTGGTGGTGACAGTGTTACCTAGCCTCAGTGCAGTGGGCACCTGGGAGGAAGCGCTCTTTTTCTCCATGGACTTTAGTGTCCCAGAATTTTTTAGAGTTAGAGCTACAGGATGCAAATTTCTGCTTGAAAAAGCTGGCCTTTGCTTTCCTGACTGACTGTGTATTGGTTCCTGACTTCCCTGAACATTTGCATATTGCGGGGACTATTCAGGGCAAGTTGGTCAGGATAATATCTATGAGGGTGCCCAAATTTACCGATTTAGAGTTGTAACAGGTGGGTTCCTTGATAAATTGTGTGAGATTAAGGGCATCTAGTTTAAATTGTAGGACTGCCGGGGTGTTAAGCATATCCCAGTTTAGGTCACCTAACATAACTGAAGATAGACGAGGGGCAATCAATTCACATTTGGTGTCCAGGGCACAGCTGGGAAATGAGGGTGGTCTATAACAGGTGGCAACAGTGAGAGACTTATTTCTGGAGAGATTCATTTTTAAAATTAGAAACTCAAACTGTTTGGACATAGACCTGGAAAGTATGACAGAACTTTGCAAGCTCTCTGCAGTAGACTGCAACTCCTCCCCCTTTGGCAGTTCTATCTTGAAGATAAATGTAGTTGGGGATGGAAACGTCCATTTTTGGTGGCCTTCCTACACCAGGATTCAGACATGGCAAGGAATTCAGGGTTGGTGGAGTGTGCTAAAGCAGTGAGTAAAACAAACTTAGAGAGGAGGCTTCTTATATTAATATGCATGAAACCAAGGCTTTTTCAGTTACAGAAGTCAACAAATGTGTTCCTGGGGACACGCAGGGCCTTGGAGGATGAGTAGGTTGAGGGTACAGCTAAAGTCTAGCAAAACTGGTCGTCAAGTGTGTTGGGGACAGAGAATAAACTGAGAATTTCTGGGTGTGGTAGAATAGATTCAGGGCATAATGTACAGACAGGGGTATGGTGAGGTGCGGGTACAGTGGAGGTAAACCCAGGCATTTTGTGATAAGAGCTTGCATCTCTGGACATACTAGTTACGTGTGGGAGGTGGGACAACGGCAGTATCTAAGGCATGTACAGTGGGACTAGGGACTCCACAGTACACTAAAAATGATAACTTTCCTAAACATACAAGGCATAGAGATTTGAGAGAGACAAAGCAAGGCATAAAGCAATCACATGTGTTGATTGGGAGAGCTAGCTAAGACAACAGCTAATCAGCCAAGACAACAGCTAAAATGGTGATAAGGCGGGGAGGGTCAGTTAACTACACACAGGGCCTGATCCGAGGCTGGGGCCAACAGAAAAAAAAATGGATGGATTAGTGAACAGTTCAGCAGGCATCAGCTATGTAGCCAAGTGATCATGGGGTCCAGTGAAAAGCAATAGATGAAACAAGGAAGCTGCTGGGTAGTTGTTACTACCTAGCAAGTTGGGAGTCATGCGTTTGAAGTTAACAGGCCCGGGGCTTGTAGAATTAACTGCTCGAATGTCATGCAAAGGCCGGTTGGTAGCACAGCGGATGGAGTTAGACCAGTCGGCAGACCAGTCGTGGTGGAATGGCAGAGCTTCGTATCAACAAAAGGGTCAAGGGCCAGTTGGCGAAAGAGACATTGTGGTTGTAGTAATTTTGTTTGCTAGCCAGGAGATGCGCCTGGCACGCGGCTAACTGGTGCTAGCGTCGGGACAGGGGCGTTAGCTAGCCGTGAAGGGGAAGAGTCCGGGAGGCATCAGCTGTGTAGCCGATGTGATCACTGGCCAGGAGGTGGGCCTGGATTATAGCTAGCGTCGGGGCTGGGTCACTCGGTGGCATCTAGCTAGCTGTGATGAGGAGTAATGGTCCAGGGCTTACGGCAGGTATCCGGCATTGCAGTGGAGAAAACAGTCCGATGCTGGCAAGTATTATCCAGGCTAAAAGCAGCTGGAGTCTGTGCCGAAGTTAAAGGCTGCTAGCAGTGGCTGACAATGACTAAATAGCTAGTAGCTAATTAGCTGGTTAACTTTGATGGCTAGCTACTGATGGAGGTTCTGGCTAAAAATGTCTAGAAATAGCACATCCGTATCAAATTGGTTTAGGCGGGTTGCCGGAAGGTGTATTTAATTTAAAAAATGGTTAAGATTGAAAAGAAATTGAAATATATACAAAAAAAGACAAATACACAGGAGATAATGACAAACCACGTCTGCACTGCTACACCATATTGGATCTTTATGGGACACAAAGCTTCAACTATCATCCTATAATATCCAAGGCCTGAGGTCATCTACCTTTAGAGAAGGAACCTGGACTTTATCAAACTTACCAGAATTAGACATTGTTATCCACCAAAGAAACATGTATAGAGGAGATGGACCCACTGGTTGCCCTCTAGGGTAGAAAGCTGGTAGTCCCATCCACCAAACTTCCAGCTGTGAATCAGGGAAGGGACTCAGGGGGTATGCTATTTTGGTAGAGAGCAGACCTAACTCAATCTATTAAATTAATCAAAACAGGAACATATGCCATTTGGCTAGAAGTAAAAGGAAATGATCTCAGCCGTCAAAAATGTCCTCCTGTGTGCTACCTACACTGCTCAAAAAAATTAAGGGAACACTAAAACACATCCTGGATCTGAATGAATGAAATATTCTTATTAAATACTACATATAGTTGAATGTGCTGACAACAAAATCACAAATATTCAATGGAAATCAAATTTATCAACCCATGGAGGTCTGGATTTGGAGTCACTCAAAATTAAAGTGTAAAACCACACTACAGGCTGATCCAACTTTGATGATATGTCCTTAAAACAAGTCAAAATGAGGCTCAGTAGTGTGTGGCCTCCACGTGCCTGTATGACCTCCCTACAACGCCCAGGCATGCTCCTGATGAGGTGGCGGATGGTCTCCTGAGGGATCTCCTCCCAGACCTGGACTAAAGCATCCACCAACTCCTGGACAGTCTGTGGTGCAACGTGGCATTGGTGGATGGAGCGAGACATGTCCCAGATGTGCTCAATTGGATTCAGGTCTGGGGAACGGGTGGGCCAGTCCATAGCATCAATGCCTTCCTCTTGCAGGAACTGCTGACACACTCCAGCCACATGAGGTCTAGCATTGTCTTGCGTTAGGAGGAACCCAGGGCCAACCGCACCAGCATATGGTCTCACAAGGGGTCTGAGGATCTCATCTCAGTACCTAATAGCAGTCAGGCTACCTCTGGAGAGCACATGGAGGGCTGTGCGGCCCCCCAAAGAAATACCACCCCACACCATGACTGACCCACCGCCAAACCGGTCATGCTGGAGGATGTTGCAGGCAGCAGAATGTTCTCCACGGCGTCTCCAGACTGTCACGTCTGTCACATGTGCTCAGTGTGAACCTGCTTTCTTCTGTGAAGAGCACAGGGTGTCAGTGGCGAATTTGCCAATCTTGGTGTCCTCTGGCAAATGCCAAACATCCTGCACGGTGTTGGGCTGTAAGCACAACCCCCACCTGTGGACGTCGGACCCTCATGGAGTCTGTCTGCTCAAACGGTCAGAAACATGCACATTTGTGGCCTGCTGGAGGTCATTTTGAAGGGCTCTGGCAGTGCTCCTCCTGCTCCTCCTTGCACAAAGGCGGAGGTAGCAGTCCTGCTGCTGGGTTGTTGCCCTCCTACGGCCTCCTCCACATCTCCTGATGTACTGGCCTGTCGCCTGGTAGCGCCTCCATGCTCTGGACACTACGCTGACAGACACAGCAAACCTTCTTGCCACATCTCGCATTGATGTGCCATCCTGGATGAGCTGCACTACCTGAGCCACTTGTGTGGGTCGTAGACTCCGTCTCGTGAAAGCACCGCCAGCATTCAAAAGTGACCAAAACATCAGCCAGGAAGCATAGGAACTGAGAAGTGGTCTGTGGTCCCCACCTGCAGAACCACGCCTGTATTGGGGGTGTCTTGCTAAATGCCTATAATTTCCACCTGTTGTCTATTCCATTTGCACAACAGCATGTGACATTTGTCAATCAGTGTTGCTTCCTAAGTGGACAGCTTGATTTCACAGAAGTGTGATTGACTTGGAGTTACATTGTGTTGTTTAAGTGTTCCCTTTGTTTTTTGAGCAGTGTATATCCATCCCCCCACTAGAATCACCATAATTTAATTAAGACAGCTTCTCCTTCCTGGAGGAGAAAATCAATAATTTACAGGCCCAGGGACATATACTAGTTTGTCGCCACCTAAATGCCAGAACTGGACAAGAATCTGACAGCCTCAGCACACAGAAGACAAACACCTACCTGGAGGTGACAGCAATGCCCCCCTAGGCACAACTGCGAGAACATAAATGGGTCACAACTCCTGCAGCTCTATATGTACAAAGTCAATGGTAGGCTTCGTGTGGACTCCTACGTAAGGTACACCTATAGCTCATCTCTTGGCAGTAGTACTGTAGTCTACTTTAACACTGACCTCGACCCAGAGCATTCAGTCAGTCCACTGACACCCATATCAGATCACAGCAAAATCACACTACTTTGCTCAATCGTGAGGCATCAAAGCCAAAGGAGCTGAATAATATTAAATGCTATAGATCGAAGGAGACTACAAAATTAGGCAACAAATTCAATCTCTTCTAGACAATTTCCTGGACAAAAAGTTTCACTAGTAGTGAAAGTGTAAACTAACAGAAAACCTAAACAGTATATTTAGCTTCCCTATGAAATCTAAAAAATGTCAAGCAGACATCCTAAGATCTCAGAAAAAAATGTATAGACCTCCACAAGTCTAGTTCAACCTTGGGAGCAATTTCAAAATGCCTGAAGCTACCACGGTCATCTGTACAAACAATAGTACGCAAGTATAAAGACCATAGGACCACGCAGCCGTCATACCGCTCAGGAAGGAGACGTGTTCAATCCTAGAGATGAACGTACTTTGGTGCGAAAAGTGCAAACCAATCCCAGAACAGCAAAGGACCTTGAAGATGCTGGAGGAAACGGGTACAGAAGTACCTATATATATATATATATATCGACAAAAACTAAGGCCGCTCAGCAAAGAAGCCACTGCTCCAAAACCTCCATAAAAAAGCCAGATTACGGTTTGCAGCTGCACATGGAGACAAAGAGCGTACTTTTTGGAGAAATGTCCTCGTCTGATGAAACAAAAATAGAACTGTTTGGCCATAATGACCATCGTTATGTTTGGAGGAAAATGGGGGAGGTTTGCAAGCCAAAGACACCATCCCAACCGTGAAGCACAGGGGTGGCAGCATCATGTTCAGGAGGGACTGGTGCAATTCAAGAACTGAAGAACTGAAAAAGCGTGTGCGAGCAAGGAGGCCTTACAAACCTGACTTCGTTACACCAGCTCTGTCAGGAGCAATGGGCCAAAATTCATCCAAATTGTGAGAAGCTTGTGGAAGGCTACCCAAAATGTTTGACTGAAGTTAAACAATTTAAAGGCAATGCTACCAAATACTAATTGAGTATGTAAACTTCTAACCCACTGGGAATGTGATGAAAGAAATAAAAGCTGAAATAAATCACTCTCATTCTGACATTTCACATTCTTTAAATAAAGTGGTGATCCTAACTGACCTAAGACAGGGAATTTTTGGAATAGTGAAAAACTGATTTTACATGCATTCGGCTAAGGTGCATGTAAACTTCAACCACACACACACAAACATATATATTAATATATGCGCAGTGTAAGTTTATATATGTATACATACACACAAATACTTTCACAGCAGTGCCCCGTTCCTGATTTATATTATATATGTCACACAAACATTTCAGATCAAACAAATGTTAATATTACAAAGATAACCTGCATTTTCTGTTTACTTGGGTTAAGTGATACTTTAACTTTTTTAATAAATAAAAGTATCCGAACCTTCATGGCCCTGTGAAAAAGTAATGCCCCCCTTGTTAAATCATGAATTAATGTGGTTAATCACATTTTTTGGAAAGCTGAGTTCAATTTCACTAGCCACACCCAGGCCTGATAACCGCAAGACATGTTTAATCAAGAAATAACTTCAATAGAACCTGTCTGACAAAATGAAGTAGGCCAACAGACCTCAAAAAGCAAGGTATGCCACAATACAAATAAATTCTGGAACAGATGAGAAACAAAGTAATTGACATTATCAGTCTGGAAAGGGTTAAAGCCATTTCTGAAGCTTTGGGACTCCAGCAAACCAGTGAGAGCAAAAATCCACAAATGCGGATCATTTGGAACAGCGGTGAATCTTCCCTGGAGTGGCCGGCCTACCAAAATTAAATCAAGAGCGCAGCGACAACTCAGAGGTCACAAAAGAAACCACAACATCTAAAGAACTGCAGGACTCACTTGCCTCAGTTAAGGTCAGTGTTCATGACCATAAGAAAGAGACTGGGCAAAAATGACATCCTTGGCAGAGTTCCAAGGCGAAAACCACTGCTGACCAAAAAGAACAAAGGCTCGTCTCACTTTTGGCAAAAAACATCTTGATGATCCAAGACTTTTGGGAAAATATTCTGTGATCTGACGGGACAAAGTTGAACTTTTTTGGAAGGTGTGCGTCCCATTACATCTGGCGTAAAAGTAACACAGCATTTCAGAAAATGAATATAATACCAACAGTCAAATATGGTGGTGGTAGTGTGATGGTCTGGGCTGTTTTAGGACCTGGACGACTTTCTGTGATTGATGGAACCATGAATTCTGCTCTATCCCAAAAAATCGTGAGGGAGAATGTCCTGCCATCAGTTCGTGACCTCAAGCTGAAGCGCACTTTCTTTCTGCAGCAGGAAAGTGATCCAAAACACACCACCAAGTCCACCACAATGCCTTAAAAAAATACGTTTTTGGAGTGGCGTAGTCAAAGTCCAGACATGAATCCACTTGAGATGCTGTGGCGTGACCTTAAAAAGGAAGTTCTTGCTCTAAAACCCTCCAATGTGGCTGAATTAAAACAATTATGCAAAGGAGAGTGGGCCAAAATTCCTCCACAGTGATGTGAAAGATTCATTGGCAGTTATCGCAAACGCTTGATTGCAGTTGTTGCTGCTGAGGGTGGCGCAACCAGTTATTAGGTTTAGGGAGCAATTACTTTTTCACATAGGGCCGTGAAGGTTCGGATAGCTTTTTCCCTTAAGAAATAAAAGTATCACTTAAAACTTGTTATGGCTGCAATCCCGCTAACGGGATCGATATGACAACTACCAATGAAAATAGAGGGCGCCAAATTCAACCCACAGAAATCTCATAAATACAATTCCTAACACATACGTCTCATACCATTTTAAAGCTATTCTCGTTGTTAATCCCACCAGTGTCCGATTTCAAATATGCTTTTCAGCAAAAGCACTACAAACGATTATGTTAGGTCTCCACCCAACCACAATAAGCACAGCCAATTTCCAGCGAAATAAAGCTTTCACAAAAAGCAGAAACAAAGATAAAATGAATCACTAACCTTGAATTATCTTCAGATGACTCATAGAACTTCATGTTGTTTGATAAAGTTTATATTTATATAAAAAAAATCTGAGTTTACATTGGCTTATATTCACTAGTTCCAAAAACATCAAGTGATTTTGCATAGCCACTTCGTTTCAACAGAAATACTCATCATAAATGTAGATGATAATACAAGTTATACACATGGAATTATAGATGTACCTCTCCTTAATGCAACTGCTGTGTCAGATTCTTAAAACATTTTTATGGAAAAGCAACCCGTGCAATAATCTGAGACGGACCTCAGAACAGTAGACAAATTAGCCGCCATGTTGTAGTCAACAGAAACCAGAAAATACATGATAAATGTTCCCTTACCTTTGATGAACACCATAATGCAGTCCTAGGAATCCCAGGTCCACAATAAATGCTTGATTTGTTCGAAAATGTTATTTATGTCCAATTAGCTACTTTGGTTAGCGAGTTTGGTAAACAATTCCAAAGTCACAAAGCGCGTCCACTATAACGTGACGAAATGTCCAAAAGTTCCGTAACAGTCAGTAGAAACATGTCAAACGATGTACTGAATCAATCTTTGTTGTTTACATATATCTTGAATAACGTTCCAGCCGGAGAATTAGAATGACTTCAGATGACCGGTGGAAGGCAGGTCCTTCCCCGGTGAACGCACATAGTGAATGCATGGTCAACATTTCCTTTCTCATTTGACCCCCCCTTCACATTATTCAGACATTGACTATTGACATCTAGTGGAAGGAGTAGGAAGTGAAAACTCATCCATATCTCGCTGTAATTTCAATGAGAGTGTAGTGAAACGCAACATGGATCTCCCTCCTGCCCCCCTCCCACTGCCCTACGTACCACCAGTACAGTTAGACATGAGCAGGTCTGATGAGCTACCAGAGTGGGCACAGTCACCAGGAGAGGGCGCCAGTCAACCATCCACCTCAACAACATGGTACCAGGAAGAACGGCCTCCGCCATGTGACGAAGCTGCAGAATGGGAGAAACTGCTTGAAGCACTGCTAATAGAGTAAAAGGCACCGCCTTAAGGGGAAGACCATATATGTACTGTCTTGCTGCGGTTAGAGGATGCAGTGCTCTTTAACAAGGTGCCGGAACCACAAGTGGGACTTGAGCGGTGATCAAAAGGTATATAAAGAGAAAACGCCATCACTTTGGCGCCGACTTCTTGATTTCTGAATTCATTTAGACAACCATTTGACTTCGGGTAATTGCCACCTGACTCAAATTACTTAAAGATTCTAACTTGCTGGATACCAGGGTAAGAGTCCGTTTACCTATCGAACAGTTGACCCTGTGTGCAGTATACATTTGGACCGAGTGTACCGTTATGACAAAGTCTTAAATTGACAGGAACACTATCACCGGCCGGGTTGCTTGCCCCAGACACTGCGGTAGATCAACGGCAGAATTACCACTTGCTGAGAACGGTTGGTAAATTGTTCGAATCGACTCTGTCTCCGACCGACCGACCCAGTGACATGTGTACTGCTGTAAGAATATCTTAACTGATTGAACACAGTACCTTGCCCTGGAATCGCGATTTCAGGTTATTTGACAATACTATCCAACCTGAGGGCAGGTTAGAGTACTCAGTCTAACTTGAATCTCGAAATTTAGTTGAACCAACGATTCCTCATAGGAGAGGTCGATACATAAACTAAATTCTCAGAACTCTGACCGATTGAAACACCGCTCCTGATCCCGTGGGTCTCCCTGTCATCTTTTAAAGGTAATTAAGTTGAAGTATTATATTTTATTAGAGATAAGTGTTATCATTGTACCAGGCATTATAGAGCATTAAGGCATTTGCATGTTTTTGATTAACGCTGTGTGTAACCAAGTAACAAATTGTGTATTTTGAAGTGTGTTTGATTGTAAAAGACAAAAAACAGTGTTTCCAAAAATAAACGGTAGTCTTATTTTGTCTCGAGTAAAACGCCCTCCCAATACAGTTAACGGCATGGGAGATAACTGACACTCCCCCCTACCGGGACACTGGAAACGGAGACCAATACTCCATGACAAAGTGAGTTACCATTAAAAGACAAAGAGGAAGGTGTCCAGTAGTGATTCATTAATTGTCTTATCGATCTATCTAAGTTTTATTATCCAAGTGATACATAGCCGACGGGCAGAGTAGTGAGACTAAGTTGACTAAAGGTCTTCACAATTTAAACTAGATACATCACAGAAGGGAAATACTCAACCTGAGGGAAATCATATAGAGACTGGTAGGAAGAAGGCTTAATAACAACTCAAGGATCCATTAGTGGTGTAAAAGGAGTCGAGGATAAACGTGGGGTTCACACATCCCAGCTAGAGCTAGACCGTTGAGAGTGACAAGGCAAAAGACCTCTCTACACGGACAACGTATCGATAAAGAGAGGCAGGGCTACGCGAGCGGTCCTGGTTATACCGAGATAACCTGAACTATCTATAGTGCCCTGTCCAATCCAGGGAACGGGACGCTAACCACCTTTAGCACCCCGCTGCCGGCCAAGGGGCAGGGTTGAAGGTTTCGTATCGCAACAAGAGCTTGGTCAAAAATCTGCCACCCCCAGAAAAAAAAAACAGGAAGTGGAATTTCAGGTTTTTGCCTGCTATATGAGTTCTGTTATACACAGACATAATTTAAACAGTTTTAGAAACTTCAGTGTTTTCTATCCAATACTAATATGCAAATATTAGCAACTATGACTGAGGAGCAGGCCGATGAATATGGGCACCTCTGCACATTTCATCAAAGCTACTCAAATACTGCCCCTGCAGCCATAAGTTAAAAACTGCATTGTTTGTTAACTTGGATTACCTTTGCGTAATATTTAAATTTGTTTGATGATCTGAAACATTTAAGTGTGAGAAATGTGCAAAAAATTAAAATCAGGAAGGGGGCAAATATTTTCACAGCACTCTATATGTCTACTCTATATAATGTCTACTCTATATAATGTTAAGAAATTGGTGATGGCACTAAATCAAATCAAATTTATTTATATAGCCCTTCGTACATCAGCTGATATCTCAAAGTGCTGTACAGAAACCCAGCCTAAAACCCCAAACAGCAAGCAATGCAGGTGTAGAAGCACGGTGGCTAGGAAAAACTCCCTAGAAAGGCCAAAACCTAGGAAGAAACCTAGAGAGGAACCAGGCTATGTGGGGTGGCCAGTCCTCTTCTGGCTGTGCCGGGTGGAGATTATAACAGAACATGGCCAAGAGGTTCAAATGTTCATAAATGACCAGCATGGTCGAATAATAATAAGGCAGAACAGTTGAAACTGGAGCAGCAGCACAGTCAGGTGGACTGGGGACAGCAAGGAGTCATCATGTCAGGTATTCTAGAACAGTCTGCAACACTCGGCCTCACCCTACTAGAATCTGAAGTCAAATGTTTACTGTCTTCTGATGATCTGGTGCTTCTGTCCCCAACCAAGGAGGGCCTACAGCAGCACCTAGATCTTCTGCACAGATTCTGTCAGATCTGGGCCCTAACAGTAAATCTTAGTAAGACAAAAATAATGGTGTTCAAAGGAGGTCCAATTCCCAGATCACGAGTAGAAATTACATCAAAACACCGTTGCCCTAAAACACACAAAACTATACATACCTCCGGCCTAAATATCAGCGTTATAGGTAACTTACACAAAGCTGTGAACGATCTGAGAGACAAGGCAACAAGGGCCTTCTTTGCCATCAAAAGGAACATTAAATTCAACAAATTAGGATCTAGCAAAAAATACTTGAATCAGTTGTAGAACCCATTGCCCTTTATAGTTGAGATCTGGGGGTCCACTCACCAACCGCAAAAAATAAAAAAAATGGGACAAAAACTAAATTGAGAAACTGCATGCAGATTTCTGCAAAAATATCCCCTATGTAGAGCAGAAAACACCAAATAATGCATGCAGAGTAGAATTAGGTCGTTAACGCTAATTATCAAAATCCAGAAAATAAACTACAACCACCAATAAGGAAGCAATTCCCAAACCTTCCACAAAGTCATCACCTACAGAGAGATGAACCTGGAGAAGAGTCGCCTAAGCAAGCTGGTCCTGGGCCTTAGTTCAAACAGACCACACAGAGCCCTAGGACAGCAACACAATTAGACCCAACCAAATCATGAGGAAACAAAAATGATTCTTGACACACTGGAAAGAAATCACAAAAAAACAGCAAACTAGAATGCTATTTGGCCTTAAAACAGAGAGTACACAGTGGCAGAATACCTGACCACTGAAACTGACCCAAAATTAAGGAAATCTTGTACAGACTCAGCTTTACGATTGAGAAAGGCCGCCGAAGGCAGACCTTGCTCTCAAAAGAAGACAGGCTATGTGCACACCCTAACCCAAAATGAGGTGTAAACTGAGTTGCACTTCCTAACCTGATGCCAAATGTATGACCAGGTTAGTGTCACATATTTCCCACAGACTACACAGATCCACAAAGAATTCGAAAGCAAATCCAATTTTGATCAACTATCTCTCCCATCTATCTCTCTCTACATATATATAGTGAAATACCGGTGTGCAAGCCACAAGAAAAAGGGCAACCAGTGAAGAACAAAGACCATTGTAAATACAATGTATATTTCTGTTGGTTTATTTTCCCCTTTGTACACTATTTGCACATATGACACTTGAAAGGTCACTTTTCTTGGAGCTTTTGTGATTCATGTTCCCTGTAAATTAGTATTGTTTCAATATTGTTTATTATCTACATATGTTTGCCATGCCAATAAAGCCCTTAAATTGAATTGCGAGAGAGACCGCGAGACACTTCAAGACGGAGGGAGAGAAGGGCAACATGACCACTACCACTGATTATAAGGTTGAACCCATTCCCTTAACCCCAATCCTCGTCTAAAGCCTTACCCTGATGCCAAAAGGCTGTCCAGGTCTTTTGAGTAAAACTTTGCGGTTCTTGCCCGTGTTCTTGTGGGATACTTGAATAGTTCTCCTCCTGGTGTCAGACCAGTAGACCATGTCATTGAAAACCATTACAGAGAATGGACTGGGCATTTCAGTCAGCTGCAGAAGCTTTTGTGAAGACAGACAAGAGCAAAAATAACCGTCTTAACCAGTCACATTCCATGCTTACAGTAAAGTTCATATCTAGACATTCCATGTTTACTGTAAAGAGTATAACCATAATTCATGTTAGCTGCAGTGTTACCCTGACATTGTGTCCTTCCAGGGATACAGAGCCGATGCACTGCAGTTTTTCATCTGCCCAGTAGATTCGGTCAGTGAGAGTGTCCACAGAGAGACTGACTGGCCAGCTTAGACCACGAGTCAACACCACCTTCCTCTCAGAGCCATCCATCCCTGAACGCTCAATCTGGGGATCGCTACCAACCTCTGACCAATACATCAACCTGGGAGAGAAAGAACAACGATTAGTCTACATCAGGGGTAGGCAACCCTGGTTCTGGAGTGCCCAAGGAACTTCAAGTTTTTAATTTAACCAACCTGGAAGACCAAGTGTGTTGAATTTAGGCAATCATTACTAAACTGATCAATTAGCTCAGTTGGGACAAAATCATGCAGTAGCTGCAGCACTCCAGGAACAGGGTTGCCTACAGCTATCAGTCTACCAAAATCGGTTCTACAGTCCACAACTTCAGACGAGTTTATGATTTATTATATTCTACTGAAGCTTTATTTTAACACCCTGTCCCCTCACCCACCTTTGTGTGGCAGCTGCCCTTTCACATGTGATATGTTTTATGACTGCTGCAAAATTAATTGCCTGTGAGGACATTGAAGTTCTGAATACTGGCTAGAGCAATTAAACATGTAAGGGGGAGGAGTGTTTTTACAACCAACATAAAATTTAAAAAACATCTTCCTTCAGGCTCAACCAAGCAGAGTGAGGTTCTAAAAAACAGGACAGACTCATACAAACTTCTAAACAGGTGGACGCGCCAGAGGGACCTGCACATCTATCAGACTGAATTAGGCCATTTTGATTATGAAACATTTTCCCCACACCATTTACAAACCAACCACATTGGGAACCTAAGTTGGAGTCAGTGTCAAACTATACAGACCATAGGGCCTCCCGAGTGGCGCATGGGTCTAAGGCATTGCATCGCAGTGATAGCTGTGCCGCTAGAGATCCTGATTCAAGTCCAGGCTCTGTCGCAGCACGGCTGCGACCGGGAGATGCACGCAGCGGCACACAATTGGCCCAGCGTAGTCTGAGTTAGGGGAGGGTTTGGCCGGCAGGGATGTCTTGTCCCATTGCGTTCTAGCGACTCCTGTGGCAGGCCGGGCGCATGCACGCTGACATGGTCAGCAAGAGTATAGCGTGTCCGCCGACGCATTGGTGGCGCTGGCTTCCAGGTTAAGCGGGCATTGTGTCAAGAAGCAGTGTGGCTTGGTTGGGTTTCGGAGGATGCATGGCTCTCGACCTTCGCCGCTCCGAGTCCGTACGGGAGTTGCAGCTATGAGTTAAGACAAGACTAACCACCAATTGGATACCATGAAATTGGGGAGAAATGTAAAAAAATATATGAACTATACAGACTTATATATATATATATATAGGGATGTGGTTTCATTTTCACAATTCGGACCGATTGTACTTGTCATGATTTATGGGCTAAATCATTGTATGATTATTTTTATTCGATTTGTGGATTTTAAGGAAATTGTGTGATGAAAATTCCATATGCCTATTTTAGTTTTAATTGGATTGAATTATAGTTGTCTATAAGCATTGTTTGAAGCTCAGTTATATTCAAATCACCCTACCTTCATATCTAAGCCAATGACCCCATTAGAGGAAAATGTGCAAATCAACACTGACTCATGAGCGAGAACCACAAGGAAAACAAATTGTTCAGTTCCATATCGGCTTAAATGTTTGTTTTTTCACCTCCCTCTAGAAAATCCACTGTTAATATTCAATCAATTCTAACTACATCATTTCTGTTACCATTTTTCATTATTGATTACTTTTACCTAACTTGTATTGTTGTATAATATGTTGAATAATCACCTTCAGGTGTAAGTAATCATCATGGAAATTGAAAACAAAAAACTATGTGAGAGAAGGCATGGACCTGAAGTCACCCCCCAAAAATTGAAATTCACATGAGCACCACAATGCCTATTCCACCCATGCTCTATCAAGGTTTTCCTCCACACAGCTATGACGGTCTATTGTGCTTCAAACAATTTGTACACAGGTTGCTTTAAGTCTCAAAACCTAATTCATACTCTTCAGAGGGATAATGGACTTTTCAGGGTCGTGTTATAAAAACAGAGTGATAGGTATATTCATTTGTATACCCTTTGGGCGGCAGGAGCCCTCACACCCGAACCCACCCTTTGTGTGGCAGCAGCCCTCACACCCGAACCCACCCTTTGTGTGGCAGGAGCAGTAGTGAGCGAGGCTGCTCCAGATCCTCATCCAGAACCACTATGTAGTTCTGAGACTTTACTGTAGATGTGCCCAGCCTCACAGCCAGAATCTGACTGGCCAGCCCATCCAGCCAGTACAGGTTCCTGCCAACCCAGTCCACAGCTATAGACTCAGACTTCACACCTACAGAAAGAGAGCATTCTATTAGCAAACATCTAGACAGTAGGGCTGAGACTGTACTTGGTACTAACCCTGTCCTTGGTTAGGGTACTAACCTTTGACCAGAGTGCCTGTGTCCTTGGTATTAATGGAAGTCCACTTGATGCTCTCCTCCTCCAGACTGACCCAGTATACCCTCTGGTCTCTCCAGTCATAATCCACACAGAACACAGGTGTCTGACTAGTGGAGAGCAATGAAAGGCTGGAGCTATGCAACCCCAACACCAGCAGCTCATTCTGAACAGATGCCAGCAGGTGAGCCTCATCTACACAGACAAAATACACCATCAATATACCATGACAAAACACACCATTCTGAATACAATGACAAAACTATAATTAGACAAATCTACATTAGTTGCGTCTATTAGGTTGAGCCAGCAATGAATGTTAGAGTCTTTTCTCCCCTTAATTTCTCCATGTTACATAATTAAATTTGGCACACTGGTTGGGAACTCAATTTCCTAAATACTCAGATGGCACTGCAATCCGCTGGCTCATTTTCTTGCTGGAAGGATGTATAGAAAACAAGCATTCTCTCATAGTCTTATGTACCAAAATTTGAATTGCTGTTTTTACATTTGATAAAAGTACACTCAGAGCTTCAAAATGGCATATAATACACCATAGTTGGAGGATACAGGAAGTAATGCTGCTTTAAAAAGTTGATATACTTAGAATCCCATTTAGGAATAAAAAGCATTCGAACATTTGAGACCAACTGGCTTGATTCGGTCTTATGTAGCAACATTTGAAAAGGTTTATTTTATTTTTTTTTACATTGGATGAGAGTAGACAGAGCTAGTATATGGTATATCATACAATAGTTGAACGCAAAAGTAATTCTGCTTTGAAAGTTAAAAAACTTGTAACCTCACACTTGAGAAAATGGCCCTTGAATATTTGATACCTACTGAGAGCTCGTCAACACACATTCAGCATCGTTCACACCCTTTTAAGCTTAAGCCCCACCCATCTAAGGATTCACATGTGAGGCAATATACTAAACAACCAAATATGAAGAATAAAAGCTGGTTTGTACTATGAGTGTGCTTGTAAATGTAATATGGGCGTTGGTAACCTCAGAGCGGTATCAGATTGTCCTTTTGTAAATTCAGAGCATTTCGGTCTCGGAGCGTTCAGAGCACACATTGGACGCTCTGGCCGATGAGTAGGGTTGAGCCGAGCGTTCTGACCTAACAGCAGTCAAACACCCAAGCCAACTGGCCAACGTTGATGAGCTACTTCCAGACACAAATGAGAGAACAGCGCACTGACCAGTTCACTCACCCTAGCAGATCTGGTTCGGCTGGCAAAAATATTATGTTTCATTGCCTACGTTTACTGACACCGGCCATGTTCAATGGGTGTTGAGTGTTGGTAAATTCATCAGTTATGCGCTCTATCACAGACGAGTGGTCTGAAATCGACATGTCCAGCCCACTCAAAAGAGAAAGCCCATCATGGCTAGTGGAAAGGTTGCTGCTTTTTCCAACTAAACCAAATAGGCTCTTAATTTAACAATTGTACACTGCTCAAAAAAATTAAGGGAACACTAAAATAACACATCCTAGATCTGAATGAAGTAAATATTCTTAAGTACTTTTTTCTTTACATAGTTGAATGTGCTGACAACAAAATCACACAATTATGGAAATCAAATTTATCAACCCATGGAGGTCTGGATTTGGAGTCACTCAAAATTAAAGTGTAAAACCACACTACAGGCTGATCCAACTGATGTAATGTCCTTAAAACAAGTCAAAATTAGGCTCGTAGTGTGTGGCCTCCACGTGCCTGTATGACCTCCCTACAACGCCCAGGCATGCTCCTGATGAGGTGGCGGATGGTCTCCTGAGGGATCTCCTCCTAGACCTGGACTAAAGCATCCACCAACTCCTGGACAGTCTGTGGTGCAACGTGGCATTGGTGGATGGAGCGAGACATGTCCCAGATGTGCTCAATTGGATTCAGGTCTGGGGAACGGGTGGGCCAGTCCATAGCATCAATGCCTTCCTCTTGCAGGAACTGCTGACACACTCCAGCCACATGAGGTCTAGCATTGTCTTGCGTTAGGAGGAACCCTGGGCCAACCGCACCAGCATATGGTCTCACAAGGGGTCTGAGGATCTCATCTCAGTACCTAATGGCAGTCAGGCTACCTCTGGCGAGTGCGGCCCCCCAAAGAAATACCACCCCACACCATGACTGACCCACCGCCAAACCGGTCATGCTGGAGGATGTTGCAGGCCGCAGAATGTTCTCCACGGCGTCTCCAGACTGTCACGTCTGTCACATGTGCTCAGTGTGAACCTGCTTTCTTCTGTGAAGAGCACAGGGCGTCAGTGGCGAATTTGCCAATCTTGGTGTCCTCTGGCAAATGCCAAACATCCTGCACGGTGTTGGGCTGTAAGAACAACCCCCACCTGTGGACGTCGGACCCTCATGGAGTCTGTTTCTGACCGTTTGAGCAGACACATGCACATTTGTGGCCTGCTGGAGGTCATTTTGAAGGGCTCTGGCAGTGCTCCTCCTGCTCCTCCTTGCACAAAGGCGGAGGTAGCGGTCCTGCTGCTGGGTTGTTGCCCTCCTACGGCCTCCTCCACGTCTCCTGATGTACTGGCCTGTCTCCTGATGTACTGGCCTGTCTCCTGGTAGCGCCTCAATGCTCTGGACACTACGCTGACAGACACAGCAAACCTTCTTGCCACATCTCGCATTGATGTGCCATCCTGGATGAGCTGCACTACCTGAGCCACTTGTGTGGGTTGTAGACTCCGTCTCATGCCACCACTAGAGTGAAAGCACCGCCAGCATTCAAAAGTGACTGAAACATCAGCCAGGAAGCATAGTAACAGAAGTGGTCTGGTCACCACCTGCAGAACCACTCCTTTATTGGGGGTGTCTTGCTAATTGCCTATAATTTCCACCTGTTGTCTATTCCATTTGCACAACAGCATGTGAAATTTATTGTCAATCAGTGTTGCTTCCTAAGTGGACAGTTTGATTTCACAGAAGCGTAATTGACTTGGAGTTACATTGTGTTGTTTAAGTGTTCCCTTAATTTTTTTGAGCAGTGATTTGTATTGACATAACATACAAAGTCTGTAATAAAGTTAATTATGGCAAGGCGACCGGAAAAATAACCAAATACAAACAGTGTAGCTATTCCCTCCGCAAGGCAATCAAACAAGCTAAGCGTCAGTGTAGAGACAGTCGAGTCGTAATTCAACGGCAAGGTCTACAGTCAATCACAGACAACAAAAAGAAAACCAGCCCAGTCGCAGACACCAATGTCTTGCTCCCAGACCAAATCCTTTGCTCGCTTTGAGGACAATACAGTGCCAATGACATGGCCCACTACCAAAACCTGCAGACTCTCCTTCACCGCAGCCAACGTGAGTAAAACATTTAAACGTGTTAACCCTCGCAAGTCTGCCGGCCCAGACGGTTTCCCTAGCCGCGTCCTCAGAGAATGCACAGACCAGCTGGCTGGTGTGTTTACAGACGTATTCAATAAATCCCTATCCGAGTCGGTTGTTCCCACATGCTTCATGAGGGCCACCATTGTTCCTGTTCCCAAAAAAGCTAAGGTACCGGAGCTGAACGACTATCACACTCACTTCCATCAAACATCTGCTATCTGAGCAGTTAACCGATCGCTGCAAGCTGTACATAGTCTATCGGTAAATAGCCCACCCATTTCTACCTACCTCATCCCCATACTGTTTTTATTTATTTACTTTTCTGCTCTTTTGCACACCAATATCTATCTACCTGTACATGACCATCTGATCATTTATCACTCCAGTGTTATTCATCTGCAAAATTTGAATTATTCGCCTACCTCCTCATGCCTTTTGCACACAATGTATATAGACTCCCCTTTTTTTTCTGTACTGTGTTATTGACTTGTTAATTGTTTACTTACTCCATGTGTAACTTTGTGTTGTCTGTTCACACTGCTATGCTTTATCTTGGCCAGGTCGCAGTTGCAAATGAGAACTTGTTCTCAACTAGCCTACCTGGTTAAATAAAGGTGAAATAAATAAAAATAAAAATCATGAAGTGCTTTGAGAGACCGGTCAAGGACCATTTCACGTCCACCCTACCTGACACCGTAGACCCACTCCAATTTGCTTACCGCCCCAATAGGTCCACAAACGAAGCAATCGCAATCACACTGACCTAACCCATCTGGACAAGAGGAATACCTATGTAAGAATGCTGTTCATCGAATAAAGCTCAGCATTTAACACCATAGCACCCTCCAAACTCGTCATTAAGCTAGAGACCCTGGGTCTGGATCCCACCCTGTGCAACTGGGTCCTTGACTTCCTGAAGGGCCACCCCTAGGTGGTGAGGGTAGGTAACATCTCCACCCCGCTGATCCTCAACACCAGGGCCCCACAAGTGTGCGTTCTCAGCCCTCTCCTGTACTCCCTGTTCACCCATGACTGCGTGGCAATGCACGCCACCAACTCAGTCATCAAGTTTGCAGACAACACTCCAGTGGTAGGCTCGATTACCAACAATGATGAGATGGCCTACAGGGAGGAGGTGAGGGCCCTCGGAGTGTGGCGTCAGGAAAATAACGTTTTGTTGATGTTGAGTGTGAGGTTGACAAAAAGGAGATGATCGTGGACTTCAGGAAACAGCAGAGGGAGCAACAGCGCCTCTTCAACCTCAGGAGTAACTGATTTTGTTGCACTACTTTGCTTTATCTTGGCCAGGTCGCATTTGTAAATGAGAACTTGTTCTCAACTGGCATCCCTGGTTAAATAAGTAAAATTAACTACACTAGGGTAGGGGGCAGTATTTGGAATTTTGGATGAAAAGCCTTCCCAAATTACACTGTCTGCTGCTCGGGCCCATAAACTAGAATATGCATATAATTGTCAGATTAGGATAGAAAATCCAAAACTTTCCAAAACTGTCAAAATATTGTCTGCGAGTTTAACAGAACTGATTTTGCAGGCAAAAACCTGAGGAAAATCCAACAAGTGCGTTTTTTCCTGAAAGCGCTTTGTTCCATTGGATGCCTTGCCTCCATGTAAAGGGATATGAACCAGATTCCTTTTCCTATGGCTTCCTCAATCTGTGAACAGTCTAGACAGTTTCAGGCTTTTATTTTGAAAAATTAGCGATAAAGAACCCATCTCGTCAGTGGATGGCTGGGTGCCAGCAGAGTTTCTCATGCACAGCCATATTCTCTCTCGCCTATGGAAGAAGCTACATTCCGGTTGACATTATCGATTATATTGTAAAAAGAACCTGAGGTTTGATTATAAAAAACATTTGACATGTTTGTGGACGTTACG
Organism: Oncorhynchus mykiss; assembly: GCF_057628025.1. NCBI lineage: Eukaryota > Metazoa > Chordata > Actinopteri > Salmoniformes > Salmonidae > Oncorhynchus > Oncorhynchus mykiss. Next base: position 124,955 of record NC_143026.1, on the reverse strand, counting down.
GATACTATTACAGTAGTGGAGAGGGTAGTAAGTTTTAAGTTCCTCGGCGTACACATCACAGACAAACTGAATTGGTCCACCCACACAGACAGCATCGTGAAAAAGGCGCAGCAGCGCCTCTTCAACCTCAGGAGGCTGAAGAAATTTGGCTTGTCACCAAAAGCACACAAACTTCTACAGATGCACAATCGAGAGCATCCTGTCGGGCTGTATCACCGCCTGGTACAGCAACTGCTCCGCCCACAACCGTAAGGCTCTCCAGAGGGTAGTGAGGTCTGCACAACGCATCACCGGGAGCAAACTACCTGCCCTCCAGGACACCTACACCACCTGATGTCACAGGAAGGCCATAAAGATCAAGGACAACAACCACCCGAGCCACTGCCTGTTCACCCCGCTATCATCCAGAAGGCAAGGTAAGTACAGGTGCATCAAAGCTGGGACCGAGAGACTGAAAAACAGCTTCTATCTCAAGGCCATCAGACTGTTAAACAGCCACCACTAACATTGAGTGGCTGCTGCCAACACACTGACTCAACTCCAGCCACTTTAATAATGGGAATTGATGGGAAATGTAAAATATTTCACTAGCCACTTTAAACAATGCTACCTAATATAATCTTTACATACCCTACATTATTCATCTCATATGTATACGTATATACTGTACTCTATCTACTGCATCTTTATGTAATACATGTATCACTAGCCACTTTAACTATGCCACTTTGTTTACATACTCATCTCATATGTACAGTGCCTTGCGAAAGTATTCGGGCCCCTTGAACTTTGCGACCTTTTGCCACATTTCAGGCTTCAAACATAAAGATATAAAACTGTATTTGTTTGTGAAGAATCAACAACAAGTGGGACACAATCATGAAGTGGAACGACATTTATTGGATATTAACTTTTTTAACAAATCAAAAACTGAAAAACAGGGCGTGCAAAATTATTCAGCCCCCTTAAGTTAATACTTTGTAGCGCCACCTTTTGCTGCGATTACAGCTGTAAGTCGCTTGGGGTATGTCTATCAGTTTTGCACATCGAGAGACTGACATTTTTTCCCATTCCTCCTTGCAAAACAGCTCGAGCTCAGTGAGGTTGAATGGAGAGCATTTGTGAACAGCAGTTTTCAGTTCTTTCCACAGATTCTCGATTGGATTCAGGTCTGGACTTTGACTTGGCCATTCTAACACCTGGATATGTTTATTTTTGAACCATTCCATTGTAGATTTTGCTTTATGTTTTGGATCATTGTCTTGTTGGAAGACAAATCTCCGTCCCAGTCTCAGGTCTTTTGCAGACTCCATCCGGTTTTCTTCCAGAATGGTCCTGTATTTGGCTCCATCCATCTTCCCATCAATTTTAACCATCTTCCCTGTCCCTGCTGAAGAAAAGCAGGCCCAAACCATGATGCTGCCACCACCATGTTTGACAGTGGGGATGGTGTGTTCAGCTGCGTTGCTTTTACGCCAAACATAACGTTTTGCATTGTTGCCAAAAAGTTCAATTTTAGTTTCATCTGACCAGAGCACCTTCTTCCACATGTTTGGTGTGTCTCCCAGGTGGCTTGTGGCAAACTTTAAACGACACTTTTTATGGATATCTTTAATGGCTTTCTTGCCACTCTTCCATAAAGGCCAGATTTGTGCAATATACGACTGATTGTTGTCCTATGGACAGAGTCTCCCACCTCAGCTGTAGATCTCTGCAGTTCATCCAGAGTGATCATGGGCCTCTTGGCTGCATCTCTGATCAGTCTTCTTGTATGAGCTGAAAGTTTAGAGGGACGGCCAGGTCTTGGTAGATTTGCAGTGGTCTGATACTCCTTCCATTTCAATATTATCGCTTGCACAGTGCTCCTTGGGATGTTTAAAGCTTGGGAAATCTTTTTGTATCCAAATCCGGCTTTAAACTTCTTCACAACAGTATCTCGGACCTGCCTGGTGTGTTCCTTGTTCTTCATGATGCTCTCTGCGCTTTTAACGGACCTCTGAGACTATCACAGTGCAGGTGCATTTATACGGAGACTTGATTACACACAGGTGGATTGTATTTATCATCATTAGTCATTTAGGTCAACATTGGATCATTCAGAGATCCTCACTGAACTTCTGGAGAGAGTTTGCTGCACTGTAAGTAAAGGGGCTGAATAATTTTGCACGCCCAATTTTTCAGTTTTTGATTTGTTAAAAAAGTTAATATCCAATAAATGTCGTTCCACTTCATGATTGTGTCCCACTTGTTGATTCTTCACAAAAAAATACAGTTTTATATCTTTATGTTTGAAGCCTGAAATGTGGCAAAAGGTCGCAAAGTTCAAGGGGGCCGAATACTTTCGCATGGCACTGTATAGTAGATGAATTAAGCTTCAGTACTCTAGCAGTAGTTAAGCCATTTATTCTGAAAAGCCTAGTTTCTGCATTGGTCAAATTAGCTTTTGCATTTCCTGTCTTTTTTGGCTTCAGACAAAAGTAAATATTTCACTAAAACAATGTCTTAATTACGTTCAAGCAAAGACACAATTGAAATACCTTGGGTCTTGCAGCTGTGACCATTTGGTTCCAGCAGATATCCATGGTGACAGCGACACAGGAAGGAGCTGCGGGTGTTAAGGCAGGTGTGGCTGCAGACAGGCGGTAGGACCTCATTACACTCGTCAACATCCACACAGGACAAACCATTAGCCTGGAGCCGGAAGCCTGCAGCACAGATGCACCTCTGTAGGAGACAGAAGGACCACATGTCACAGCCAAACTTCTGTAGGCCAACAGGTTGGGTTTTGTTTTAATTCACCGGTCCATGGGGGCTTAGGGCTTGTGGCATTGTCTAGGGCATGTGACTAGGGTTAAGGCGTGTTGTGTGGCATGGTCTAGGGTGTGTAGCTAGGGCGTGGCGGGGGTCATCGTTGGGCTGCGGGTGTGAAAGATTCAGCAGTCCACAGGCATTACACCTAGTTAAAATATTCCTGTAGCTCTGTTGGAATAACTTTAATAGATCACTGACATCTTTTGGAAACGGAAGATGCTCTACATTGACTTAAGCCCAGCTCATAAATAGCCCACATTTACATATGTAGCCTAAGAAACAAGGTTCATGAAACTGATAACTTGCTAGTAACAGATGACATTCATATTCTGACCATCTGAAACTCACTAAGATAATACCGTTGATGATATAACCATGGATTGCTGCTGTAACATCTACCGAAAAGACAAATGCCAACGGGGCAGTGTTGCGGTCTATATTCAGAACCACATTCCTATAAAGTTGAGAGGATCTCATGTTAAATTCTGTTGAAGTAATAAGGCTACTGGTTTACCTCCATCACCTACAGACCATTCTGGTGGGAAGCTGCTATAGACCATGTTATCAGCCAGTATCTGGATAACATGTAAAATGCTTGATATGTTATCACAGGTGTATTTTCTGGGTGACCTAAATATTGACTGGCTTTCATTAAGCTGCCCACTCAAGAAAAAGCTTCACACTAGTGTCTGAAAACTGGTTCAGGTTCAGGTTCAGTAAACCTACCAGGGGAGATATACAGCACAGGAATGAAAACATGTCTTGATCACATCTTCAATTATGCTTTAGATATCTGCTTTAATGCATTAAAGCAGTATCCAAATCCATTGGATGTAGTGATCACAATATGGTAGCGATATCTAGGAAAGCTTAAGTTCCAAAGGCTGGGCCTAATAGTGTGTGTATAAGAGGGCATACAAAAACATTTGTATTGATTCCTATGACGTGAAGAATATTTGCTGGTCTGTGGCGTGTAATTAGGAGCAACCAGATACTGCATTTGACACAAAAAACGTTCTCAATACATCGCACAGACAGAAATAACGAATTCTCCGGGAAGATGACTGGTGTGTTTCATGATTAACAACTTATGGTGTGAGTCCAGGTACATTAATTCACCCGACCTAGAATCAAATGCCGACCGTATACCATCAAGAGAATTCTCTTCGGTTATAGTCACAGTGTATATATTCCCCTTCGAGCAGATACGACGGCCCTCAATTAACTACACTGGACTTCGTGCAAATTGGAAACATATCCTGAGGCCGTATTTATAGTAGCTAGCTAGTCTAAAAAAGCAGGTCTGAGGAAAATGCTACCAAAGTTCTAACACATTGCCTGTAGTACTCGCTCTTCAAAAACTCTCAGCCACTATTACTCTCCCTTCTGGAATGCCTGCAAGGCCCTCCCCCGCCTTTCCTTTCGGGAAAGTCAAATCAAAACTCCATTCCGATTTTCCCTTCCTATAGGCAGAAACTCAAAAAGGAAGTACAAGTGGTCTTGCAGGTCAATTCAACCATGGTCTGACCAATCGGAATCCAATCTTCAAGATTGTTTTGATATAGCGGACTGGGATATGTTCAGGGTTGCCTCAGTATAACCTTGATATTTATACTGACTGAGTTCATCAGGAAGTGTATAGGGTATGTTCCCACTCACTATTAAAACCTACCTAGTCCATAAACTGTGGATAGATGGCAGCAGTTGCACAAAACTGAATGTGCGAACCACCGCATTTAACCACGGCAAGGTGACTGGAGTCATGATTGTCCTGGAAGGATCCAAATAGGTCAGATCAGCTTGGCAATAAATAACTTCAGCCAGACCCCCTTTCAGTCGCAGAGGGGGGAGAGGGGAACTGGTGGGGGGGGGGAGGGGATGTGTGACAGCGATCACCCTGATGTAAATCAATTACAAGAACTTTCAGCCATCTTCCTTTCCAAATTCACACAGGAATAAGCTTTTGTTACAGACATTCGCCCGCCGAAACTAACACTTTCTAAAGCGAATACTGTCACAATATTTTTAACATAGAATGTGGGGAATGGTCAGAGGCGATCTAAAGAATGTCATTTGTGACCCGATTCAGGAAACTAGGCGTATGTCGCAAGTCACGACTTCACAGAAGAGATATTTGAACAAATCTCTTTGGGAAGTAAGTGCATTCGAACATGAACTTTCTTACGATTAAAATTGATAAATTAGGAGCCTTGTTGGTTAAGCCACAAAACGCTAGCAACCTTCCCATTAGCCATGATTGGCTGAGATGAGTGGGCTGGACATGCCAAGAGAGGCATTCAGATTTGTCTGCCATATTGAAGACTTTATTTGAGCTCGTCAGACTTGATAATCCTGTCTAATGCAGCTTTTTTTTAAGTAGTGGAGCTGCATAAGTGTTGCTCTCCAATTTTTGGAGGATCACGTTTTGAAATCAGTGGAATTAGAGTATGATAGCTAAGGAGACATAGAAAACAACAGTCTTCAGATTATATCTTCAAACTAAGGGCAACCGTGGTATTGCATTCCTGACAGGGTGACGCGTCCATGATGCATGTTGATGTATACAGGTAAGATAGCTAGCTACATTCGGATACACGTTTTCTAATTCCGACAGTGGTTTCATTTCAAGATAAAGTGGACTGTAAGCTAATGTTGGCTGGCATTACTTGTTTCCCAGAGCCGTTTGCTTTTCTAGTTATCGCCTAATGTTAGCTAGCTAACATTGGACCTGGTTGGTTAGCTCCCAGCACTGTGGCATTGTTGCCACTTCATTCATTGTTGTTTAACTAGCTAATGTTAGCTGGCTGCTTCGTTAGCTTACATTATGTGACGTGTCTACAGCACCCATTGAATATGGCCGCGGTCAGTAAAGGTCTGCAAAAAAACGTAATGAAATTGTTGCCAGCAGAGCGGTTTAGGCTGTTTATGTTATCCAGAGGTAAACCAATCATCGGCCAGAGCGTCAAATGTGCGCTCCAAGAGCAAAACAGGATGGTGGGGATAAAGCTTAAGAGGATGTGAACGATGCTGAATGGTGTAGACAGAGCCTTTCACTAGATACCAAAACATTCAAAGGCCATTTTCGCAATTGGGTTTACAAGTTGAGTTTACAACTTTCAAAGCAGAATTGCTTTCCAAAAACAATTTCACATTGCTACATAAGACCAAATCCAGGTGGTGAGTAACATTTGCTTATTTTGTAATGCCATTAAAAATAGAGGAAATACTGTGACTTGAAACGCATACACACACTGTGTGAAGTGTCCATCCTCGATGTTGTGTAAAATATGTGTTTTTGTTGATAATGTAATCAATTTCCTCTTAGAAACTTTTCTATAACTTTGTACAAGTAGTCACCGCCCCCTTAAAAAGGTCAGATGGCATGTCAGCCTCATGAACTGCCCCTTTTGAAGAACTGTATAAAATGTGTTAATTAACCTAGACCAGAAAGGCGTCGAGCTGCAGCTCACGTCTAAAGCGGTTTGAACTCTGAAATCTCAACGAGGTAGAGGCGAGAAGCTCACCTCCCGGACAAATCACTGGTACAGCTGATTAGCTGCCCTAAGTATCCAGAAAAGTTAATTTAAGTGGGACCATTCTACTACTCAACACCCCACTAGGAACCATTGAGCTAGCCAGCCGTGTCATCTTCAACGACTCATTTTCCAGAGCGAATGGAAGAACAGACGGATGGGGACCCCTGTTGGACAATCAGAGCGTTACAAGTGTGCCGTGGAATGGCCCAACCAACCCCTTTCCAAGGCCCTGTAGGAGAAATACACTAAGTACCAAATACATTCATGATTTTACTCCAAACAGAAGGTGGTTCATGTGCAAAGTACATTATTACTGTGAGAGTAGTTTCTAAATGTACCAAAGTATTATGTCTCTGCCTCTTGCCCTCCATGTCTTTTCTAATGATGTAAAATATAATCACTAGCCACTTTAAACAATGCTAATATAATATTTACATACCCTACATCATTCATCTCATATGTATACGTATATACTGTACTCTATATCATCTACTGCATATTTATGTAATACATGTATCACTAGCCACTTTAACTATGCCACTTTGTTTACATACTCATCTCATATGTATATACTGTACTCGATACCATCTACTGTATCTTGCCTATGTCGCTCTGTACCATCACTCATTCATATATCTTTATGTACATATTCTTTATCCCCTTACACGTGTCTATAAGGTAGTCGTTTTGGAATTGTTAGCTAGATTAGTTGGTTATTACTACATTGTCGGAACTTGAAGCACAAGCATTTCGCTACGCTCGCATTAACATCTGCTAACCATGTGTATGTGACAAATACATTTGATTTGATTTGATTTTAGAAGCCGCCATATCGTTGTCAGTCCGCTAGGGACCTGTTTCTAATGTATTAAGTGTGTATGTATATCCGGTGTAACCATTTAGTTAGCAATTAAATAAACCAATGTGCAGCAGTGAATCATAAGGCTTTTGCAGATGCAGGAGGTTACGACTTTTCAGAATGATGATACGAGGTTATGATTTTAAAGGTTGACCACTTATGGATGTGATAGTAAAGACATGTAGAGTGTATATCGGGAGATGGTAACTTTAAACAGCTCGTGGTGCCCCAAATCCTAATGAGTTAATTGTTACATGATTAATTCAATTCAGTAACAATTAAACAGTTAGTTGATCAGATAAAAAGTAAAGTTATGACACTGGGAATATGGCAGAATACAAACAGTTTAGTTATGCCCTACGTAAGGCAACCACAGGCAAAACATCAGTACAGAGACAGTGGCGTCCCTATTGAACAGCTCAGACATATGTAGCAGGGACCCCAGACAATCACGGATTACAAAGGGAAAACCAGCCACGTCGGACACCGACGTCTTGCTCCGGGACAAGTTAAACGCCTTCTTCACCCTCTGAGGATAACATGGCACCACTGACGCAGGCCTCTCGAGGACTGTTGGCTCTCATTCTCCGTGGCCGACGTGAGTAAGACATTAAACCGTGTTAACCCTCGCATGGCTGGCAGCCCAGACATCCCTAGCCGCATTCTCAGAGACCAACTGGCTGGAGTGTTTACAGACATTAAATCTCTCCTTAGCCTAGTCTGCTGTCCCCATTTAATTCAAGATGTCCACCATTGTTTTCTTGGGTACAGGAACAAAGGTAACTAAATGACTATCATCCCGTAGCACTGGACACCTACTCATTCAAGGTTATTTCTTCTTTACTTTTTTCTACATTGTAGAATAGTGAATCCATCAAAACGGTTGTAACCCCCCCCAAGCATTTTACATTAGATTCTTCAAAGTAGTCACCCTTTGCCTTGACAGCGTTGCACTCTTCGCATTCTCTCAACCAGCTTCAGGAAGAATGATTTTCCAACAGTCTTGGAGTTCCCACACATGCTGAGCACGTGTTTGCGGCTTTTCCTTCACTCTGAGGTCCATCTCATCCCAATCTCAATTGGGTTGAGATTGGGTGAGTGTGGAGGCCGGGTCATCTGATGCAGCAGACCATCACTCTCCTTGGTAAAATAGCCCTTTCTAAATAATTGTCAGCTGCAAAGCACCCCCACATCACACCTCCATGCTTCAGGGTGGGGAAAAAACAAATCTAATTTTTTTGTCATACGCAGATGTTAATGCGAGTGTAGCAAAATTCTCTACACGTGGAGAAAATCTGTTCACCTACTGTCTGACACAGCGGTTGGAACCAAAAATCTCAAATTTGGACTCCGACCAAAGGACAAAATTCCACCACTAATGTCCATTGCTCGTGTTGCTTGGCACAATCAAATCTCATTCTTATTGGTGTCGTTTAGTGGTTTCTTTGCAGCAATTTGTACATGAATGCCTGATTCATGCAGTGTCCTCTGAACAGTTGATGTTGAGCTAGGTCTGTTAAATTGAACTCTGAAGCATTTGTATGGGCTGCAATATCCGAGGCTGGTAACTAATGAACTTATCCTCTGCAGCATAGGTAACTCAGTCTTCCTTTCCTGTGGTGGTCCTCATGAGAGCCAGTTCATCATTGTGCTAAATACTTGACATTTCCCAGATTGACTGACCTTCATGTCTTAAAGTAATGGACTGTTGTTTCTCTTTGCTTATTTGAGCTGTTCTTGCCATAATATGGACTTGATCTTTTACCAAATAGGGCTATCTTCTGTATACCAACCCTACCTTGTCACAACACAATTGACTTTTAAGCTGGTATTGTATGTCAAAATGCTGTTCATTGACGACAGCTCAGCCTTCAACATCATAGGATATTGGTCCGTCAGCAAGTCCAGGGTGGGGTTCAGCTTGTCCTCTAAGCTCATTAAGCTCGGGGCCCTGAGTCTGAACCCCGCCCTGTGCAACTGGGTCCTGGACTTGCTGACGGACCACCCCCAGGGGGTGAAGGTAGGACAACGCTGATCCTCAACACAGGGGACCCCTCCTGTACTCTGCTCAGCCCTCTCCTGTACTCTGCTCAGCCATGACTGCATGGCCACTCACACCTTCAACGCAATCAGAAAGTTTGCAGACAACAGTAGTAGGCCTGATTACCAACAAAGACAACAGCCTACAGGGAGGAGGTGAAGGTCCTGGTGAAGTGGTGCCAGGAAAATAACCTCTCAACGTCAAGGAGACGATGGTGGACTTCAGATATAGCACTCCCCCATCCAGATCAACGGGCGGCAGTGGAGAAGGTGAAAGGCTTAAAGTTCCTCAGTGTACACATCACTGACAAACTGAAATGGTCCACAGTGTGGTGAAGGCGCAACAGCTCCCTTCAACCTCAGGAGGCTGAAGAAATTTGGCTTGTCACCTAAAACAAACTTTTACAGCTACGCAATTGAGAGCATCCTGTCGGGCTGTATCACCGCCTGGTACTGCAACTATGCCACCCACAACAGCAGGGTTCTCCAGAGGGTGGTGCGGTCTGCCCAACGCATCACTGTGGGCTAACTACCTGCCCTCCAGGACACCTACAGCACCCGACATCACAGGAAGGCCAGAAAAGAACATCAAGGACAACCACCCGAGCCACGGCCTGTTCACCCCGCAATCATCCAGAAGGCGAGGTCAGTACAGGTTCATCAAAGCTGGACCCAAGAGACTGAAAAACATCTCAAAGCCATTACGCTTAAATAGCCATCACTAGCCGGCCTCCAACCAGTACCCTGCCCTGAACTTAGTCATTGTCACCACCCACTTACTCAACCCTACAGAGGCTTCTTGTACATAGACATGGAATCCCTGTTAATGGAACACTGATCACTTTAATGTTCACATACTGTTGTACTCATTTCATATGTATATACTGTATTTTAAATCAATGCCATCCTGTTCAACTATTGCTGTATACACACACACACACTGTTCTACAGATAAAATATTTTGTATATCCACGTACTGTCTCATACAGCCTCTTCTAACCACCCATATTTACACTCCGGACTCCAACGTTGCTCATTCTAGTATTCATATAGTTCTTAATTCCATTATTTTTCTTTCAGATCTGTGTGTATAGTTGTGAATTGTTAGATATTACTGCAGTGCTGGAGCTAGGAACAAGCATTTCTCTACACCCGCAACACCTGCTAAATATGTGAATGTGTATGTGACCAATACAATTTGGATGGAAACTGAGGATAACTGGATGATATTGCCACTCCTATTTGCCATATCTTCAATCTAAGCCTACAAGATAGTGTGCCCTCATTCCTAGAGGGAAGCTAAAGTAATTCCGCTACCCCAAAATAGTAAAGCCCCCTTTACTGGCTCAGATACAAAGGTTTGTTAACAGGCTATCTAGTCAATCAAAAGTTTACTATACTATTTTACAGTAAAGAAATGTACATACTTTCAGCATGCTTGTAGGGAAAGGCATACAACATACATGCCACTTACAAAAATGACTGATTGGCTGAGAGAAATGTAGATTAAAAGATTGTGGCTGCTATTTTGTTAGAGTTCTGTGCAGCTTTTGACATTATCGATCACAGTCCGCTGCTGGATAAACTTGTTTTATGCTTTACAACCCCTGCTATATTGTGGATAAAAAGTTAGCTGTCTATTAGAGGGTGTTCTTTAAAGGAAGATGTTAACGCAACTGTAGCAAAATGCTTGTGCTTCTAGTTCCGACAGTAGTAACAGCAGTAATACCTAACACACAAAGTGAATGTGTGGAATAAGAATAGGTAGATATAAAAATATGGATGAGCGATGCAGAGCGGCAAGATGCAGTAGATGTTATAAAATACAATATATACATATGAGAAGAGTAATGCAAGATATGTATTATTAAAAGTATTAAATGTATTATTAAAACATTATTAAAGTGACTAGTGATCCATTTAATAAAATGGCCAATTATTTTGAGTATGTATGTAGGCAGTAGCCTTTCTGTGCTACTAATTGCTGTTTAACAGTCTTGAGATGGAAGCTGTTTTTCAGTCTCGGTCCCAGCTTTAATGGACCTATACTGACCTTTTTTTGATTCATTTCACATTTATTTAACCAGGTAAGCTAGTTGAGAACAAGTTCTCATTTACAACTGCGACCTGTCAAAGATAAAGCAAAGCGACAGAAACAGGGTGGAATGAAATGTAATAAACAAGAAATTGTCTACATACAGTGTGTGCAAATGGCATGAGGTGGTAAGGCAATAAATAGGCCATAGTAGCAAAGTAATTACAATTTAGCAGATTAATACTGGAGTGATAGATGAGCAGAAGGTGTGCAAGTAGTGATACTGGTGTGCAAAAGAGCAGCAAAGTAAATAAAAACAATATGGGGATGAGGTAGGTAGATTGGATGGGCTATTTACAGATGGACTATGTACAGCTGCAGCAATCAGTTAGCTGATGTTTAGTGAGGGAAATGTAAGTATCCAGTGTAAGTCTGAACCGTCCAGAGTAGTGATGCTAGTCAGGCGGGCGGGTGCAGGCATCAAACGGTTTAAAAGCATGCATTTGGTGTTGCTAGCATGTTAGAGCAGTTGGAGGCCACAGAAAGAGTGTTGTATGGCATTGAAGCTCGTTTGGAGGTTAGTTTACAGTGTCCAAAAAAGGGCCAGATGTATACAGAATGCTGTAGTCTGCGTAGAGGTGGAACAGGGAATCACCCACAGCAAGAGCAACATCATTGATATATACAGAAGAGTCGGCACGAGAATTGAACCCTATGGTACCCCCATAGACTGCCAGAGGTCTGAACTATCTGCGAAGTAGTTGGGGAACCAGGCGCCGCAGTCATTTGAGAAAGCCGATAAGAATACTTTGACAGTTGAATGCCTTGGCCAGGTCGATGAATACAGCTGCACAGTTTGGTCTTTTATCAATGGCGGTTATGATTTCGTTTAGGACCTTGAGCATGGCTGAGGTGCACCCGCGTCCAGCTCAGAAACCGGATTGCACAGCGGAGGAGATAGAGGGATTCCAAATGGTCAGTGATCTGTTTATTAACTTGGCTTTTAAAGACTTTAGAAAGGCAGGGCAGGATGATGGGTGTAACAGTTTGGGTCTAAAGTGTCTCACCCTTTGAAGAGGGGGATGACCGCAGCAGCTTTCCAATCTTTAGGGATCTCTGAGAAAAAGAGAGGTTGAACAGACTGGTAATAGGGGTTGCGGAGCGGTTGGGGTAGCCAGGAGGAAAGCATGGCCAGCCGTAGAGAAATGCTTATTGAAATTGATTATCATGGATTTATCGGTGGTGACCGTGCCGCCTAGCCTCGGTGCAGTGGGCAGCTGGGAGGAGGTGCTCTTGTTCTCCATGGACTTTAGTGTCAAAACATTTTAGTTTTGCTGGCAATGACAGCTGACATCCTCATTGAAAACTGCATAGGTGTATTTGGAGGGCAAGTTGGTCAGGATAATATCTATGAGGGTGCCCATGTTTTCTGATTTAGGGTTCTACCTGGTGGTTTCCTTGATAATGTGTGTGAGATTGAGGGCATAGCTTAGATTGTAGGACTACTGGGGTGTTAAGCATATCCCAGTTAAGGTCAGAACGAATCAACTCTGAAGACAGATGGGGGGCAATCAATTCACATATTGATTGTCCAGGTGTCCAGGGCACAGCTGGGAGCTGAGGGGGATCTATAACAGGCGGCAAGATAGACTTATTTCTGGAGAGATTCATTTTTTCAATTAGAGGGGCGAACTGTCTGAGCATAGACCTGGAAAGTATGACAGAACTTTGCAAGCTATCTCTGCAGTGATAGAACTGCCAAAGGGGGAGGAGTTGCAATCTTGACAGAAAATTTTGTAGTTGGGTATGGAATTCTGAATTTTTGGTGGCCTTCCTGAACCAGGATTCAGACACAGCAAGGACATCAGGGTTGGCGGAGTGTGCAAAAGCAGTAAGTAAAACAAAGTTAGAGAGGAGGCTTCTGATGTAACATGCATGAAACCAATGTATATTCCACACGCAGGGCTCTGGATTAGCCTCCACATCACCCGAGGAACAGGGGAGTAGGATGAGGGTACGGCTAAAGCAAAACTGGTTGTCTAGTGCGTTGGGGACAGAATAAAAGGAGCAGATTTCTGGGCGTGGTAGAATAGATTCAGGCCAAAATGTGCAGACAGGGGTATGGTGGGGTGCGGGTACAGTGGAGGTAAACCCAGGCAATGAGTGATAAGAGTGGTTGCATCTCTGGACATGCTGGTTATACTGGGTGAGGTCACCGCATGTGTGGGAGGTGGGACAAAGGAGGTATCTAAGGCATATGCAGTGGGACTAGGGGCTCTGCAGTAAACTAAAACAATGATAATTATCCTAAACAGTATACAAGGCATATTGACATTTGAGAGAGACAAAGCGAGGCATAAAGCAATCACAGGTGTTGATTGGGAGAGCTAACTAAGTCAACAACGGGTAAGACAACAGCTAATCAGCTAAGTCAACAACAGGTTCAATGGCGATGAATGGGCAGAGAGGGTCGGTTAACTACACACAGGGCCTGAGTGCGGGGCTAGGGCCGACAGAAACAAAGGTAAACAATGTGGAGTACCGTGATAAATTAAGTCCAGCAGGCATCAGCTATGTAGCAAAGTAATCATAGGGTCCAGTGTAGTGCAATGGATGAAATAGGGAAACGCTAGGTCGTTACTACGCTAGTACGCGGGAGCAACGGCGTTTAAAGTTAGCGGTCCGGGGTAAATAGAAGCATCTGCTCCGTCGTCCAGCAAAGGCCGGTTGAAGGCACAGCTGATGAAATTACATCTGCGGACCAGTCGTGGTGGTACGAAGGGACCTGGCCAGATGGCGAAAGAGGTATTGTAGTTGTGGTAATTTTGTTTGCTAGCCCGGAGATGAGTCTGGCTCAGGGCTAACTTCGGGGCTGGGTCACTCAGTGGCAGCTAGCTGTGATGATCAATGGTCCAAGGTTTATGGCAGAAATCTGGCGTTGTAGTGGAGAAAAACAGTCCGAGGCTTGCAGGTATTATCCAGGCTAAAAAAACAGCTGGTGCCTGAGCAGAGGGTAAAGGCCGCTAGCAGCGGCTAACAATGACTAAATGGCTAGTAACTTAACTAATTAGCTGGCAACCTTCTGATGAAAGTTCTGGATATAAGGTCTAAAGAAATTGCGGATCGGTGTCACATTGAGTGAGGCGGAAGGTATATTTAATTTAAAAAAGGAAAATGATTGAAAAACAAATTGGAATATATACAAAAAAGACGAAAAATACAAAAAGTAAACGAGAGGAAAACAAAACACGTCTGCACTGCGATGCCATCTTGCCTTCTGGATGTTAGCGGGGTGAATAAGCAGCGGCTCAGGTGGTTCTTGTCCTTGATATTTTTGGCCTTCCAGTGACATAGTGTACTGTAGTTGTCCTGGAGGGCAGGTAGTTTGCCCCCGGTGATACGCTGTGCAGACCGCACCACCCTCTGGAGATCCTTGTGGTTGTGGGCAATGCAGTTGCCATATCAGGTGGTGATACAGCCCAACAGGATACTCTCAATTGTGCATCTGTGAAAGTGTTTTAGGTGGCATGCCACATTTCTTCAGCCTCTGCGTAAAGCCAGTGTGTATGCGAAGGACTCCACACCATACACGTCAGCTACTACAGCGAGTGAAATCTCTGCAACCCTAAAGAGCTGCAGTTAGTTTCAGAATGGGTGGCAATAAATAAGTTAGTCCTAAATATGTCAAACTAAAAGCAAGTTAAGGTGACTAAACTGCTTTGAGTCAAACTATTGTAAACTGTCATTTTCAAACATATTGATACAACAGTAGCTAAAATGGGGAGAAGTATGTCCATAAAAAAGCACTGCTCGGCCTTAACTATCAACAAGGCAGGTACTACAGGCCCTAGTTTAGTCTCACCTGGACTACTGCCCAGTCGTGTGTTTGGCTGTCAAATTACAATCGGCACCAAGGTGTCTATTTAAAATACTAGCAGACAACTCAGACAGCCATGCATAATCCACAAGGCATGTCACCAGAGGTCTCTTCACAGTCCCCAAGTCCAGAACAAACTATGGGAGGCGCACAGTACTACATAAAGCCATGACTACATGGAACTCTATTCCACATCAGTTAACTGATGCAAGCAGTAGAATCAGATTTTAAACAGATAAAAATGAAACTTATGGAACAGCGGGGACTTTAAGGGTCACAAGCATACACATACTCTACCCACACGTAACATGGATTTTGTTTTGTAGATGTGGTAGTAGAGTAGTGTCCTGAGGGTACACAATGTGAAAAGTGTTAAATGTAATATTACGCAGGACCGGGTTTTGAAAACCCTGGGTTGGGGTACTAACCGGTCCGTAAGGGGTGCTGACACAGTGCTGGTCACATTGGGGGGTCCCAGGGCTGGAGCAGTTATTGGTGGAACAACCGTGCCCCTCGTCAGATCCATCAGGACAGTTGATGATGTGGTCACACAGCAGGGAATGGTCCACACACTCTCCACTACCACACTGGTAAAGTTGGTTGGAGCACTTCAACTGGTCACCTACAGTAAAACAACAGACTGGTCCACACACTCTCCACTACCACAGCTGGTTGGAGCACTTCACCTGGCCAAATACAAATGTAACCATAACCCTTTGTTTAAGCTCACATCCGGCCTCGTCACTGTAGTCCTCACAGTCCTGCTGTCCATCACACCTCCAGGTTGCAGGGATACACTGGGTCTTAGAGACACAGCTCCACTGGAACTCCCCACACGTCACTGGAGACACCTTACAATTCTGAAGTTTACCCAGAATTTAGAGATGGGTTAAGGTAAATTGATTGTGCGAGATTATGGAAATTAACCTAGCATGCTAGTTTGTATTGTTTTCCAAAACTACCTTGGACTTCCTTAATACTGATCATGGAGCCATAAAAGTGGTATCCATGAGTTCATCTGGCTGTGAGCAAGTATATAAATGTTTTGCACAATCATTTTAAAGTGAAGGTTAATATTAGGCGGGTTCCTCACCATCTCGTCTGAACCGTCCTGGCAGTCCTGTTCCCCATCACACAGCCATTCCTCCACAAGACATTCATGGCTGTTTGGGCAGCGGCGCTCCGGGGGACAGTGGGGGGGTTTGGCACAGCCCACCTCGTCAGAATGGTCTCCGCAGTCAGCATGGCCGTCACAACGGAGAGCCTCAGACACACACTGACCATTACTGCAATGATACTGCTGCTGGCCACAAAGCTTTGCCACTGGGAGGAGAGCGAGATGGCAGAAGCAGAGGAGAGCAATGATTGCAAAAAACTAAGTAGAAACGGGTTCAGAACAAGGTGGAAATGGGTTCTAAACAACATGGAACCACATCAGTGGAAATGGGTTATAAACACCCATTACAATGGAAACGGTTTTTAGAGATCAGGCTCATACCACAGTCTTCCTCATCAGAGCCGTCCGAACAGTCTCTCTCTCCATCACAGAGGAAGGTTTCTGGGATACAGCGGCTATTGTTGTCACAGCGATGACTGCAGCTCTTGGTGGCCTTGAAGCAGTCCATTTCATCAGAACGGTCCTGGCACTGTGCCTTTCCATCACACATCTGCTGCTGGTCGATACACTTCTTCCCATGAGCACACTGGAACTGACCTGAGGTAGGAACCAATGAGCACACTGGACCTGAGCTAACAACAAATGAGTACACTGGAACTGACCTAAGGACATTGATATGAATGGATGGATTTGTGCAGAAACTGGTTACGTGTGATTAAACACATTACACCAGATCAAGAGGTGAGCTTCAGACCTGGTTTGCAGAGGAGCTCACAGTCCTGTTCATCTGATCCATCCTTACAGTCCACCTCTCCATCACAAACATGGCTGTGCAGGACACACTCTCTACCATCCTTGCACAGTCTAGAACCCATACGGCACTTCAGGGGCGCAGTTTGGGATGTTGGCGCAGTGATCGTTGGACAGCCAATCTCATCTGAGCCATCATGGCAATGAGCGCGTCCATCACAAACCAGACTCCTCTCAATACATTTCCTCCCGTCCTTACACCGGAACTCACCTGGGAGACACACATAAGAGGGACCATGAAGAAAGGTTAAGAGGGTTAAAGGGGTTTTCTGGGTGGCAAAGCAGTATCAAATATCAGAACGCATTAATATATCTACCTCGGTTTGGACATTTAGTAATGCAGGACTCCTCATCAAAACCATCAGGGCAGTCTCTCAATGTGTCACACAGCTGAGTTTGGGAGATGCACAAAGTTGAGCCCCGACACCTCACTGATGGACTGGTACAGGTCTGAGCCAGAGTTGGCAGGACAGGAGGAAGGACCTTGTTAGAATCTAGGGAGAGAGGTTACATTAGATTCATTTAAAGAGACTCTCCTCATCCTTCTGTACCAACTGTCCAAGTGAGTCAGCAGTGTCTCACCACAGCCTTCCTCATCAGAGTCGTCCGCACAGTCCCTCTCTCCATCACAGAGGAAGATTTCTGGGATACAGCGGCTATTGTTGTCACAGCGATGACTGCAGCTCTTGGTGGCCTTGAAGCAGTCCATTTCATCAGAACGGTCCTGGCACTGTGCCTTTCCATCACACATCTGCTGCTGGTCGATACACTTCTTCCCATGAGCACACTGGAACTGACCTGAGGTAGGAACCATGGAGCACACTGGACCTGAGCTAACAACCAATGAGTACACTGGAACTGACCTAAGGACATTGATATGAATGGATGGATTTGTGCTGAAACTGGCCACTTGTGTTTAAATACATTACACCAGATCAAGAGGTGAGCTTCTGACCTGCTTTGCAGAGGAGCTCACAGTCCTGTTCATCTGATCCATCCGTACAGTCCACCTCTCCATCACAAACATGGCTGTGCAGGACACACTCTCTCCCATCCTTGCACAGTCTAGAACCCATACGGCACTTCAGGGGCGCAGTTTGGGATGTTGGAGCAGCGATCGTTGGACAGCCAATCTCATCTGAGCCATCATGGCAATGAGCGCGTCCATCACAAACCAGACTCCTCTCAATACATTTCCTCCTGTCCTTACACCGGAACTCACCTGGGAGACACACATAAGAGGGACCATGAAGAAAGGTTAAGAGGGTTAAAGGGGTTTTCTGGGTGGCAAAGCAGTATCAAATATCAGAACGCATTAATATATCTACCTCGGTTTGGACATTTAGTAATGCAGGACTCCTCATCAAAACCATCAGGGCAGTCTCTCAATGTGTCACACAGCTGAGTTTGGGAGATGCACAAAGTTGAGCCCCGACACCTCACTGATGGACTGGTACAGGTCTGAGCCAGAGTTGGCAGGACAGGAGGAAGGACCTTGTTAGAATCTAGGGAGAGAGGTTACATTAGATTCATTTAAAGAGACTCTCCTCATCCTTCTGTACCAACTGTCCAAGTGAGTCAGCAGTGTCTCACCACAGCCTTCCTCATCAGAGTCGTCCGCACAGTCCCTCTCTCCATCACAGAGGAAGGTTTCTGGGATACAGCGGCTATTGTTGTCACAGCGATGACTGCAGCTCTTGGTGGCCTTGAAGCAGTCCATTTCATCAGAACGGTCCTGGCACTGTGCCTTTCCATCACACATCTGCTGCTGGTCGATACACTTCTTCCCATGAGCACACTGGAACTGACCTGAGGTAGGAACCATGGAGCACACTGGACCTGAGCTAACAACCAATGAGTACACTGGAACTGACCTAAGGACATTGATATGAATGGATGGATTTGTGCTGAAACTGGCCACTTGTGTTTAAATACATTACACCAGATCAAGAGGTGAGCTTCTGACCTGCTTTGCAGAGGAGCTCACAGTCCTGTTCATCTGATCCATCCGTACAGTCCACCTCTCCATCACAAACATGGCTGTGCAGGACACACTCTCTCCCATCCTTGCACAGTCTAGAACCCATACGGCACTTCAGGGGCGCAGTTTGGGATGTTGGAGCAGCGATCGTTGGACAGCCAATCTCATCTGAGCCATCATGGCAATGAGCGCGTCCATCACAAACCAGACTCCTCTCAATACATTTCCTCCTGTCCTTACACCGGAACTCACCTGGGAGACACACATAAGAGGGACCATGAAGAAAGGTTAAGAGGGTTAAAGGGGTTTTCTGGGTGGCAAAGCAGTATCAAATATCAGAACGCATTAATATATCTACCTCGGTTTGGACATTTAGTAATGCAGGACTCCTCATCAAAACCATCAGGGCAGTCTCTCAATGTGTCACACAGCTGAGTTTGGGAGATGCACAAAGTTGAGCCCCGACACCTCACTGATGGACTGGTACAGACTGGCTGAGCAGGAAGAATATCTGGAACGGTTGTAGTTGGAGCCAAATAAGCTGTAGTAAGTGGAACTGGAGATTCTGTAGGGAGAGAGTATTACCAAGATAACAGACAGGCCTTTTACACTCTACCCAGAACAAGTCTAATGAAGCGTTAGTTTCCCCCAAAACAATTCAGCACAAAGGGTTAGACTGTAGGTAACATGTCTCAACTGCTAATATACTAGCTAGTAAACATTTTCAAACTCAAATCAATTTGTATTTGTCAGATGCACATGGTTAGCAGATGTTTTTGCGATTGTAGCGAAATGCTTGTGCTTCTAGTTCCGACCCTGCAGTAATATACAAGTAATCTAACAATTTCACAACAACTACCTTATACACACAAGTGTAAAGGAATGAATAAGAAGGTTGGTTGAACAGGAAGTGGCTCGGGTGGTTGTCCTCCTTGATGATCTTTTTGGCCTTCCTGTGACATCAGGTGGTGTAGTTGTCCATCGGGTGATGCGTTGTGCAGAGCTCACTACCCTCTGGAGAGCCTTACGGTTGTGGGCGGAGCAGTTGCCGTACCAGGCAACAGCCCGACAGGATGTTCTCGCTTGTGCATCTGTAAAAGTTTGTGAGTGTGTTTGGTGACGAGCCAAATTTCTTCAGCCGCCTGAGGTTAGGGCTGCTGCGCCTTCACCATGCTGTCTGTGTGGGTGGACCATTTCAGTTGTCCGTGATGTGTACGCCAAGGAACTTAACTTCCCACCTTCTCCACGACTGTCCCGTCGATGTGGATAGGGGGCTCCTCCGTCTGCTGTTTCCTGAAGTCCACGATCATCTCCTTTGTTTTGTTGACGTCGAGTGTGAGGTTTTTTTCCTGACCACACTCCGAGGGCCTTCGCCTCCTCCCTGTAGGCCGTCTCGTCATTGTTGGCAATCAAGCCTACCACTGTAGTGTCGTCTGCAAACTTGATGATTGGGTTGGAGGCGGGCATGGCCACGCAGTCATGGGTGAACAGGAGAGGGCTGAGAACGCACCCTTGTGGGGCCCCAGTGTGGAGGATCAGGGGGGTGGAGATGTTACCTACCCTCACCACCTGGGGGCGGCCCGTCAGGAATTCCAGGACCCAGTTTCACAGGGCGGGGTCGAGACCCAGGGTCTAGAGCTTAATGACGAGTTGGGGGTACTATGATGTTAAATGCTGAGCTGTAGTCGATGAACAGCATTCTTACATAGGTATTCCTCTTGTCCAGATGGGTAAGGGCAGTGTGATTGCGTTGTCTGTGGACCTATTGGGGCGGTAAGCAAATTGGAGTAGGTCTAGGGTGTCAGGTAGGGTGGAGGTGATATGGTCCTTGATTAGTCTCTCAAAGCACGGAAGTGAGTTACGAAGCGGATAGTCATTTAGCTCAGTTGCCTTAGCTTTCTTGGGAACAGGAACAATGGTGGCCCTCTTGAAGCATATGGGAACAGCAGACTGGGATAAGGATTGATTGAATATGCCCGTAAACACACCAGCCAGCTGGTCTGCGCATGCTCTGAGGACGCGGCTGGGGATGCAGTCTGGCATTGAATTGCGACTACTTTGTCTCTATACTGGTGCTTAGCTTGTTTGATTGCCTTGGAGGGAATAGCTACACTGTGTATTCGGTCATGTTTCCGGTCACCTTGCCCTGATTAAAAGCAGTGGTTCGTGCTTTCAGTTTTGCAAATGCTGCCATCAATCCACAGTTTCTGGTTGGAAAATGTTTTAGACGCTGTGGGTACAACATCACCGATGCACTTGCTAATAAACTCGCTCACCGAATCAGCATATTCATCCATGTTAATGTCCGACGCTATGCCGAACATATCCCAGTCCAAGTGATCGAAGCAATCTTCAAGCGTGGAATCCGATTGGTCGGACCAGCGTTGAACAGAACTGAGCACAGGCTTCCTGTTTAAGTTTCGGTCTATAGGCTGGGAGCAACAAAATGGAGTCGGTCAGATTTTCCGAAAGGAGGGCAGGGGAGGGCTTTGTATGCGTCGCAGAAGTTAGAATAAAAATTATCCAGGGTTTTGCCAGCCCGCGCAGTCAATATGTCAATGTACACTTAAAAATATAAACGCAACAAAGATTTTACTGAGCTCCCTCGAACCCCCCCCCCCCCCACAACAACCTCACTGCTCAGCTATGAAGAGCCATTGACATTTACTCCTGAGGAGTACATGTTGCACCCTCTACAACCAATGATTATTGTTTTGACCCTGCTGGTCATTATCAACTTTTGAACAATCTGGCCTTAAATGGCCATATATACCCTCCACACAGCACAGCCAGAATAGGACTGGCCACCCCTCAGTGCCTGGTTCCTATAGGTTTCTTCCTAGGTTCCTGCCATTCTAGGTAGTTCAATGCCACCTTGCTTCTACGTCTGCATTGCTTGCTGTTCGGGTTTTAGGCTCGTTTTCTGTATAGCACTTTATAGCACTCTGCTGGTGTACCGTCTTTATAAATCGATTTGATAAGGAAATCAGTCAATTGAAATACAATCACTAGGCCTTAATCTCTGGATTTCACAACTGGGAATACAGATTTGCATCAGCTGGTCACAGGTACCTTAAAAGGTAGAGGCGTGGATCAGAAAACCAGTCAGTATCTGGTGTGACCGCCATTTGCCATTTTCATGTAGAGTTGATCAGGCTGTTGATGGCAGCCTGTGGAATATTGTCCCACTCCTCTTCAATGGCTGTGAGAAGTTACTAGATATTGGCAGGAACTGGAAAATGCTGTCGTACACAGTCTTCCAAACATGCTCAACGGGTGACATGTCTGGTGAGTATGCAGGCCATACTTCTGCTTCCAGGAATTGTGTACAGATCCTTGAGACATGGCGTCATGCATTATCATGCTGAAACATGAGGTGATGGCGGCAGAGAATGGGCCTCAGGATCTCATGGCATCTCCGTGCATTCAAATTGCCATCGATAAAATGCAATTGTGTTCATAGCTTATGTTTGCCCATACCATAAACCCACCATGGGGCATTCTTCACAACGTTGACATGAAACCTCTCACCCACACGATGCCTTATGCTATCCAACATCTGCTTGGTACAGTTGAAACCAGGATTTAATCCATGAAGCACACTTCGCCAGAGTGCCAGTGGCCATTGAAGGTGAGCATTTGCCCCCTGAAGTCAGTTACGACTACAGTCAGGTCAAGACCATGGTGAGGATGACAAGCACGCAGAAGCGCTTCCCTGAGACAGTTTGAGCAGACTTTCTTCAGTTTTGTAAACCCACAGTTTTATCAGCTGTCTGAAAGGCTGGTCTCAGATGATCCTGCAGGTGAAACTGGATGTTGAGGTCCTGGGCTGGAATGGTTAAATGTGGTCTAGAAATATGTGATTGAAACAAATGTGAGTTTGTATCATTTACTATCATCCCAAATTATAATGATTTATCCATTTCTAAAAAATGTATATTACGCTACTTTCCAATATGTGGATAGTATGTGTTACTACATTACACAAGGCAACATTTTAAACCACATTACACACAAATTACACTTCCGTTTGACCTCAGTTTGGTGATGTTAGTATAAAAGTTTAGTCAACATGACGACAAGACCAATTGCTTAAAACAGCAATATATTTGATTTTGTCATAGGAGTGTGTGGGGGTGGGGAGGAGGTCACAGAACTTAGAATGCAGTTTGAATTTTCCTCAAATGGTGCAGATAATTCTGGGCGGTCTCCAAGTCACTGGCTACACATCAATACAAGGATTTGAAAGTCAAAAATAGCCTCCACTCACGCCGCCAAACTTAGCCTAGTAAAACTGACTGTCCTACCGATCCTCGACTTCGGCGATGTCATCTACAAAATAGCCTCCAATACTCTACTCAGCAAATTGGATGTAGTCTATCACAGAGCCATCCGTTTTGTTACCAAAGCGCGTTATACCACCCACCACTGTGACCTGTATGGCCCCGGTAACATATTAGTCGCCAGACCCACTGGCTCCAGGTCATCTATCACTCTATGCTAGGTAAAGCTCTGCCTTCACAGCTCACGATAACACCCACCCATAGCACGCGTTCCAGCAGATATATCTTACTGGTCATCCTTAAAGCCAACAGCTTCTTTGGCCGCCTTTCCTTCCAGTTCTCTGCTGCCAGTGACTGGAACTAATTGCAAAAATCTCTGAAGCTGAGTCTTACATTTCCCTCACTAACTTTAAACATCAGCTATCTGAGCAGCTAACCGATCGCTGCAGCTGTACATAGTCCATCTGTAAATAGCCCACCCGATCTACCTACCTCATCCCATATTGTTTTTATTTACTTTGCTGCACTTTTGCACACCAGTATCACTACTCTCACACACCATCTGCTCATATATCACTCCAGTGTTAATCTGCTAAATTGTAATAATTTAATTTATTTATCACTCACTGCAGATATTCTATGGCAGGTCGTGATTCATTGACCTTGGTGGTTTATTCCTTTTTCCTTGATGCAGACCACCAAAATCAAAATCTGCCATTCCAAAATATAAATGGAAGCCTTCTATAAATTCTCATCTAACCAACCATGTATAGGTTAATCCAAGTTTCCATGTGGCTTTAAAAAAATCTAAATAAATATTTTTCTAAATTGTTCCTCTTCCTGTTTTTGTGATCCCCTATCAAAACATCACAAAATAGTGGACATTTCCAAAGGTTATCCTCTAATAAGTGACATATATAAATCCTCTCTAGGGTAGGGGGCAGCATTCGGATGAAAAGCATGCCCAAATTAAGAAGCCTGCTACTCGGGCCCAGAAGATATGATATGCATGTAACTGGTAGATTTGGATAGAAAACTCTAGTTTCCAAAACTGTTAAAATATTGTCTCAGAGTATAACAGAACTGATTTGGCAGGCGAAAACCTGAGAAAAATCCATTCAGGAAGTATTGTGTGTTTTGGTTTTGTAGTTTTCTATTCAATGCCATTACTGTATCCATCGACTTAGGACGCAATTTGCAGTTCCTATGCCTTCCACTAGATGTCAACAGTGTTTAGAAATTGTTTCAGGCTTGTATTCTTATAAATGAGGGAGTAAGACCAGTCTGAATGAGTGGAACCTTACGTGTCAGAGCTTTTTCATGCGCAATCCCGAGAGAGTGCATTTCTTGTGTACCTTTTATTGACGACGTCATTGTCCGGTTGAAATATTATAGATCATTTGGGCTAAAAACAACCTGAGGATTGAATATAAACATCATTTGACATGTTTCTATGAACTTTACGGATACAATTTTGATTTTGTCTGCCTGTTTTGACTGCGTTTGAGCCTGTGGATTACTGAAGAAAATCTGAACAAAAAGAGGTTTTTGGATATAAAGAGACTATCGAACAAAAGGAACATTTGAGTAAATGAATGTCTTCTGAGTGCCACCATATGAAGATCAAAGGTAAGGGATTAATTTTCTCTCCAATTCTGAGTTCTGTAACGCTTCTGCTTGGCTGGTTACTATTTGTAATAATTTTTCAACTAGGCTATGTTCTGGGCTAGGTATGCTTTCGCCGAAAAGCATTTTATAAATCTGACACCGTGGTTGGATTAACAAGAAGTTCATCTTTAAACCTATGTAAAATATGTTTTGTTTTCTGAATTTTTACAACAAGCATTTCTGAGAGGATAAACCTAGAGCGGATAAACCCTACCGGTCAAAAGTGTTAGAACACCTACTCAAGCAAACGGTTCCTTATTTTTCCTATGTTGCAGAATAGCGAAGACAAAACTATGCAACATATGGAATCATGTAGCAACCAAAGTGTTAAAATCTAAATATATATTTCAAATAGCCATCCTTTGCTTTGACAGCTTTGCACACTTGGCATTCGCTCAACCAGCTTCACCTGGAAGGCTTTTCCAAGTCTTGAGTTCCCACATATGGTGAGCACTTGTTGGCTGCTTTCCCTTCACTCTGCGGTCCAACTCATCCCAAACCATCTCAATTTGGTTGAGGATTGTGGAAGCCAGGTCATCTGATGCAGTACTCAATCACTCTCCGTATTGTTAAAATAGCCCTTAAACAGCCTGGAGTTGTGTTGGGTCATTGTCCTGTTAAAACAAAATGACAGTCCCACTAAGCCCAAACCAGATGGTATGGCGTATGGCTGCAGAATGCTGTGACCGTGTCACCAGCAAAGCAGCCCCACACCGTAACACCACCTCCTTCATGCTTTATGGTGGGAAAAAACACATGCGGAGATCCGTTCTCGCAAAGACATAGCGGTTGGAACCAAAAATATCCAATTTGGACTCGGACCAAAAGGACAAATTTCCACCGGTCTAATGTCCATTGCTTGTGTTTCTTGGCTCAAGCAAGTCTTTCTTATTGGTGTCCTTTAGTAGTGGTTTCTTTGCAGCAATTCGATCATGGTGGCTGGATTCGCAGTCTCCTCTGACCAGTTGATGTTGAGATGCGTCTTACTTGAACTATGTGAAGCATTTATTTGGGCTGCAATTTCTGAGGCTGGTAAATCTAATGAACTTATCCTTTGCATCAGGGGTAACTCTGGGTCGTCCATTCCTGTGGCGGTCCTCATTAGAGCCAGTTACATTATGGTGCTTGGTTTTTGCGACTGCACTTGAACTTCATGTCTTAAACGGACAGTCATTTCTCATTGCTATTTGAGCTGTTCTTGACATATGGACTTGGTCAATTACCAAATAGGGCTCTCTTCTGTATACCCTTCCTTACATTGTCACAACGGATTGGCTCAAACACATTTCACAAATACTTTAAGGCGGCACACCTGCTATTTGAAAACGCATTCCAAGTGACTACCTCATGAAGCTGGTTGAGAGAATGCCAAGAGTGTGCAAAGCTGTCAAGGCAAAGGGTGGCTTTTTTGAAGAATTTCAAATGTATAAAATATATTTTGATTTTAACACTGGTTACTACATGATTCCATATGTGCTAATTCATAGTTTTGATGTCTTCACAATTATTCTACAATGTAGAAAATGGTAAAAAGAAAAACCCTTGAATGAGGGTTTTTGGTGTGTGTGCAGTTTATAAGGTACTCGTTTAAAAATATATATGATTGTTGCAGATGTACAGTTTGTGTAAATTGTAACATGTACTATTAATAACCTTTTCTGCATATTAGTTAGGATATTTATCTATATGTGTAGTCAACAGGCGGCAGCCATGGCATCATTTTTTACTAACGTTTTAGGAATATAATTTAAACTTTCAACATTCATTTGGAATGGTATTGTACTTAATCAGTAAAAACTGCTGAATGAGTCCAAAAGCGTGCTGTGCCTTAATTATTTTGATAAACCCCCCTGCCTATTCAGTGAGCCATCATTTAAGATTCATACAAAAAACATTACAAGAATATTGTTGTCTTGACTTTGTCTAAGGTAACGGTTAACAAAATTAGGTAAATTGACAACGCACACTTTCTTTAACTGCAATGTTAATATGCATTACATGGCATTGTAGATTTCAGATGTCTTTTGACCTAATGTTACACGCTTTCAGACAATGCGCTTATTCGCGATAAAGAAAATGCGCACTAAAATTTCAAAAAGATGAACTTACGTTAACTGATTAACTCTGACAGCCCTACAAAAACATTAGATAACCTTTGTCACATTGTTGACCGTGTACTGCAAGTGGCAGTTCTGTCCGGTTCCCCATTTTTGGGACGTCATGCCATTTTATAAACACCGTCAGACACTTAGTCGATTTAGAAAACGTCCCGACTGACCAGTCAGAAATCAGACTCACCTCCACAGTCCTGTTCATCTGATCCATCCGTACAGTCCACCTCTCCATCACAAACATGGCTGTGCAGGACACACTCTCTCCCATCCTTGCACAGTCTAGAACCCATACGGCACTTCAGGGGCGCAGTTTGGGATGTTGGAGCAGCGATCGTTGGACAGCCAATCTCATCTGAGCCATCATGGCAATGAGCGCGTCCATCACAAACCAGACTCCTCTCAATACATTTCCTCCTGTCCTTACACCGGAACTCACCTGGGAGACACACATAAGAGGGACCATGAAGAAAGGTTAAGAGGGTTAAAGGGGTTTTCTGGGTGGCAAAGCAGTATCAAATATCAGAACGCATTAATATATCTACCTCGGTTTGGACATTTAGTAATGCAGGACTCCTCATCAAAACCATCAGGGCAGTCTCTCAATGTGTCACACAGCTGAGTTTGGGAGATGCACAAAGTTGAGCCCCGACACCTCACTGATGGACTGGTACAGACTGGCTGAGCAGGAAGAATATCTGGAACGGTTGTAGTTGGAGCCAAATAAGCTGTAGTAAGTGGAACTGGAGATTCTGTAGGGAGAGAGTATTACCAAGATAACAGACAGGCCTTTTACACTCTACCCAGAACAAGTCTAATGAAGCGTTAGTTTCCCCCAAAACAATTCAGCACAAAGGGTTAGACTGTAGGTAACATGTCTCAACTGCTAATATACTAGCTAGTAAACATTTTCAAACTCAAATCAATTTGTATTTGTCAGATGCACATGGTTAGCAGATGTTTTTGCGATTGTAGCGAAATGCTTGTGCTTCTAGTTCCGACCCTGCAGTAATATACAAGTAATCTAACAATTTCACAACAACTACCTTATACACACAAGTGTAAAGGAATGAATAAGAAGGTTGGTTGAACAGGAAGTGGCTCGGGTGGTTGTCCTCCTTGATGATCTTTTTGGCCTTCCTGTGACATCAGGTGGTGTAGTTGTCCATCGGATGATGCGTTGTGCAGAGCTCACTACCCTCTGGAGAGCCTTACGGTTGTGGGCGGAGCAGTTGCCGTACCAGGCAACAGCCCGACAGGATGTTCTCGCTTGTGCATCTGTAAAAGTTTGTGAGTGTGTTTGGTGACGAGCCAAATTTCTTCAGCCGCCTGAGGTTAGGGCTGCTGCGCCTTCACCATGCTGTCTGTGTGGGTGGACCATTTCAGTTGTCCGTGATGTGTACGCCAAGGAACTTAACTTCCCACCTTCTCCACGACTGTCCCGTCGATGTGGATAGGGGGCTCCTCCGTCTGCTGTTTCCTGAAGTCCACGATCATCTCCTTTGTTTTGTTGACGTCGAGTGTGAGGTTTTTTTCCTGACCACACTCCGAGGGCCTTCGCCTCCTCCCTGTAGGCCGTCTCGTCATTGTTGGCAATCAAGCCTACCACTGTAGTGTCGTCTGCAAACTTGATGATTGGGTTGGAGGCGGGCATGGCCACGCAGTCATGGGTGAACAGGAGAGGGCTGAGAACGCACCCTTGTGGGGCCCCAGTGTGGAGGATCAGGGGGGTGGAGATGTTACCTACCCTCACCACCTGGGGGCGGCCCGTCAGGAATTCCAGGACCCAGTTTCACAGGGCGGGGTCGAGACCCAGGGTCTAGAGCTTAATGACGAGTTGGGGGTACTATGATGTTAAATGCTGAGCTGTAGTCGATGAACAGCATTCTTACATAGGTATTCCTCTTGTCCAGATGGGTAAGGGCAGTGTGATTGCGTTGTCTGTGGACCTATTGGGGCGGTAAGCAAATTGGAGTAGGTCTAGGGTGTCAGGTAGGGTGGAGGTGATATGGTCCTTGATTAGTCTCTCAAAGCACGGAAGTGAGTTACGAAGCGGATAGTCATTTAGCTCAGTTGCCTTAGCTTTCTTGGGAACAGGAACAATGGTGGCCCTCTTGAAGCATATGGGAACAGCAGACTGGGATAAGGATTGATTGAATATGCCCGTAAACACACCAGCCAGCTGGTCTGCGCATGCTCTGAGGACGCGGCTGGGGATGCAGTCTGGCATTGAATTGCGACTACTTTGTCTCTATACTGGTGCTTAGCTTGTTTGATTGCCTTGGAGGGAATAGCTACACTGTGTATTCGGTCATGTTTCCGGTCACCTTGCCCTGATTAAAAGCAGTGGTTCGTGCTTTCAGTTTTGCAAATGCTGCCATCAATCCACAGTTTCTGGTTGGAAAATGTTTTAGACGCTGTGGGTACAACATCACCGATGCACTTGCTAATAAACTCGCTCACCGAATCAGCATATTCATCCATGTTAATGTCCGACGCTATGCCGAACATATCCCAGTCCAAGTGATCGAAGCAATCTTCAAGCGTGGAATCCGATTGGTCGGACCAGCGTTGAACAGAACTGAGCACAGGCTTCCTGTTTAAGTTTCGGTCTATAGGCTGGGAGCAACAAAATGGAGTCGGTCAGATTTTCCGAAAGGAGGGCAGGGGAGGGCTTTGTATGCGTCGCAGAAGTTAGAATAAAAATTATCCAGGGTTTTGCCAGCCCGCGCAGTCAATATGTCAATGTACACTTAAAAATATAAACGCAACAAAGATTTTACTGAGCTCCCTCGAACCCCCCCCCCCCCCCCACAACAACCTCACTGCTCAGCTATGAAGAGCCATTGACATTTACTCCTGAGGAGTACATGTTGCACCCTCTACAACCAATGATTATTGTTTTGACCCTGCTGGTCATTATCAACTTTTGAACAATCTGGCCTTAAATGGCCATATATACCCTCCACACAGCACAGCCAGAATAGGACTGGCCACCCCTCAGTGCCTGGTTCCTATAGGTTTCTTCCTAGGTTCCTGCCATTCTAGGTAGTTCAATGCCACCTTGCTTCTACGTCTGCATTGCTTGCTGTTCGGGTTTTAGGCTCGTTTTCTGTATAGCACTTTATAGCACTCTGCTGGTGTACCGTCTTTATAAATCGATTTGATAAGGAAATCAGTCAATTGAAATACAATCACTAGGCCTTAATCTCTGGATTTCACAACTGGGAATACAGATTTGCATCAGCTGGTCACAGGTACCTTAAAAGGTAGAGGCGTGGATCAGAAAACCAGTCAGTATCTGGTGTGACCGCCATTTGCCATTTTCATGTAGAGTTGATCAGGCTGTTGATGGCAGCCTGTGGAATATTGTCCCACTCCTCTTCAATGGCTGTGAGAAGTTACTAGATATTGGCAGGAACTGGAAAATGCTGTCGTACACAGTCTTCCAAACATGCTCAACGGGTGACATGTCTGGTGAGTATGCAGGCCATACTTCTGCTTCCAGGAATTGTGTACAGATCCTTGAGACATGGCGTCATGCATTATCATGCTGAAACATGAGGTGATGGCGGCAGAGAATGGGCCTCAGGATCTCATGGCATCTCCGTGCATTCAAATTGCCATCGATAAAATGCAATTGTGTTCATAGCTTATGTTTGCCCATACCATAAACCCACCATGGGGCATTCTTCACAACGTTGACATGAAACCTCTCACCCACACGATGCCTTATGCTATCCAACATCTGCTTGGTACAGTTGAAACCAGGATTTAATCCATGAAGCACACTTCGCCAGAGTGCCAGTGGCCATTGAAGGTGAGCATTTGCCCCCTGAAGTCAGTTACGACTACAGTCAGGTCAAGACCATGGTGAGGATGACAAGCACGCAGAAGCGCTTCCCTGAGACAGTTTGAGCAGACTTTCTTCAGTTTTGTAAACCCACAGTTTTATCAGCTGTCTGAAAGGCTGGTCTCAGATGATCCTGCAGGTGAAACTGGATGTTGAGGTCCTGGGCTGGAATGGTTAAATGTGGTCTAGAAATATGTGATTGAAACAAATGTGAGTTTGTATCATTTACTATCATCCCAAATTATAATGATTTATCCATTTCTAAAAAATGTATATTACGCTACTTTCCAATATGTGGATAGTATGTGTTACTACATTACACAAGGCAACATTTTAAACCACATTACACACAAATTACACTTCCGTTTGACCTCAGTTTGGTGATGTTAGTATAAAAGTTTAGTCAACATGACGACAAGACCAATTGCTTAAAACAGCAATATATTTGATTTTGTCATAGGAGTGTGTGGGGGTGGGGAGGAGGTCACAGAACTTAGAATGCAGTTTGAATTTTCCTCAAATGGTGCAGATAATTCTGGGCGGTCTCCAAGTCACTGGCTACACATCAATACAAGGATTTGAAAGTCAAAAATAGCCTCCACTCACGCCGCCAAACTTAGCCTAGTAAAACTGACTGTCCTACCGATCCTCGACTTCGGCGATGTCATCTACAAAATAGCCTCCAATACTCTACTCAGCAAATTGGATGTAGTCTATCACAGAGCCATCCGTTTTGTTACCAAAGCGCGTTATACCACCCACCACTGTGACCTGTATGGCCCCGGTAACATATTAGTCGCCAGACCCACTGGCTCCAGGTCATCTATCACTCTATGCTAGGTAAAGCTCTGCCTTCACAGCTCACGATAACACCCACCCATAGCACGCGTTCCAGCAGATATATCTTACTGGTCATCCTTAAAGCCAACAGCTTCTTTGGCCGCCTTTCCTTCCAGTTCTCTGCTGCCAGTGACTGGAACTAATTGCAAAAATCTCTGAAGCTGAGTCTTACATTTCCCTCACTAACTTTAAACATCAGCTATCTGAGCAGCTAACCGATCGCTGCAGCTGTACATAGTCCATCTGTAAATAGCCCACCCGATCTACCTACCTCATCCCATATTGTTTTTATTTACTTTGCTGCACTTTTGCACACCAGTATCACTACTCTCACACACCATCTGCTCATATATCACTCCAGTGTTAATCTGCTAAATTGTAATAATTTAATTTATTTATCACTCACTGCAGATATTCTATGGCAGGTCGTGATTCATTGACCTTGGTGGTTTATTCCTTTTTCCTTGATGCAGACCACCAAAATCAAAATCTGCCATTCCAAAATATAAATGGAAGCCTTCTATAAATTCTCATCTAACCAACCATGTATAGGTTAATCCAAGTTTCCATGTGGCTTTAAAAAAATCTAAATAAATATTTTTCTAAATTGTTCCTCTTC
Organism: Oncorhynchus mykiss; assembly: GCF_057628025.1. Classification (NCBI taxonomy): domain Eukaryota; kingdom Metazoa; phylum Chordata; class Actinopteri; order Salmoniformes; family Salmonidae; genus Oncorhynchus; species Oncorhynchus mykiss. Next base: position 92,515 of record NC_143026.1, on the reverse strand, counting down.
CTGTTTTTGTGATCCCCTATCAAAACATCACAAAATAGTGGACATTTCCAAAGGTTATCCTCTAATAAGTGACATATATAAATCCTCTCTAGGGTAGGGGGCAGCATTCGGATGAAAAGCATGCCCAAATTAAGAAGCCTGCTACTCGGGCCCAGAAGATATGATATGCATGTAACTGGTAGATTTGGATAGAAAACTCTAGTTTCCAAAACTGTTAAAATATTGTCTCAGAGTATAACAGAACTGATTTGGCAGGCGAAAACCTGAGAAAAATCCATTCAGGAAGTATTGTGTGTTTTGGTTTTGTAGTTTTCTATTCAATGCCATTACTGTATCCATCGACTTAGGACGCAATTTGCAGTTCCTATGCCTTCCACTAGATGTCAACAGTGTTTAGAAATTGTTTCAGGCTTGTATTCTTATAAATGAGGGAGTAAGACCAGTCTGAATGAGTGGAACCTTACGTGTCAGAGCTTTTTCATGCGCAATCCCGAGAGAGTGCATTTCTTGTGTACCTTTTATTGACGACGTCATTGTCCGGTTGAAATATTATAGATCATTTGGGCTAAAAACAACCTGAGGATTGAATATAAACATCATTTGACATGTTTCTATGAACTTTACGGATACAATTTTGATTTTGTCTGCCTGTTTTGACTGCGTTTGAGCCTGTGGATTACTGAAGAAAATCTGAACAAAAAGAGGTTTTTGGATATAAAGAGACTATCGAACAAAAGGAACATTTGAGTAAATGAATGTCTTCTGAGTGCCACCATATGAAGATCAAAGGTAAGGGATTAATTTTCTCTCCAATTCTGAGTTCTGTAACGCTTCTGCTTGGCTGGTTACTATTTGTAATAATTTTTCAACTAGGCTATGTTCTGGGCTAGGTATGCTTTCGCCGAAAAGCATTTTATAAATCTGACACCGTGGTTGGATTAACAAGAAGTTCATCTTTAAACCTATGTAAAATATGTTTTGTTTTCTGAATTTTTACAACAAGCATTTCTGAGAGGATAAACCTAGAGCGGATAAACCCTACCGGTCAAAAGTGTTAGAACACCTACTCAAGCAAACGGTTCCTTATTTTTCCTATGTTGCAGAATAGCGAAGACAAAACTATGCAACATATGGAATCATGTAGCAACCAAAGTGTTAAAATCTAAATATATATTTCAAATAGCCATCCTTTGCTTTGACAGCTTTGCACACTTGGCATTCGCTCAACCAGCTTCACCTGGAAGGCTTTTCCAAGTCTTGAGTTCCCACATATGGTGAGCACTTGTTGGCTGCTTTCCCTTCACTCTGCGGTCCAACTCATCCCAAACCATCTCAATTTGGTTGAGGATTGTGGAAGCCAGGTCATCTGATGCAGTACTCAATCACTCTCCGTATTGTTAAAATAGCCCTTAAACAGCCTGGAGTTGTGTTGGGTCATTGTCCTGTTAAAACAAAATGACAGTCCCACTAAGCCCAAACCAGATGGTATGGCGTATGGCTGCAGAATGCTGTGACCGTGTCACCAGCAAAGCAGCCCCACACCGTAACACCACCTCCTTCATGCTTTATGGTGGGAAAAAACACATGCGGAGATCCGTTCTCGCAAAGACATAGCGGTTGGAACCAAAAATATCCAATTTGGACTCGGACCAAAAGGACAAATTTCCACCGGTCTAATGTCCATTGCTTGTGTTTCTTGGCTCAAGCAAGTCTTTCTTATTGGTGTCCTTTAGTAGTGGTTTCTTTGCAGCAATTCGATCATGGTGGCTGGATTCGCAGTCTCCTCTGACCAGTTGATGTTGAGATGCGTCTTACTTGAACTATGTGAAGCATTTATTTGGGCTGCAATTTCTGAGGCTGGTAAATCTAATGAACTTATCCTTTGCATCAGGGGTAACTCTGGGTCGTCCATTCCTGTGGCGGTCCTCATTAGAGCCAGTTACATTATGGTGCTTGGTTTTTGCGACTGCACTTGAACTTCATGTCTTAAACGGACAGTCATTTCTCATTGCTATTTGAGCTGTTCTTGACATATGGACTTGGTCAATTACCAAATAGGGCTCTCTTCTGTATACCCTTCCTTACATTGTCACAACGGATTGGCTCAAACACATTTCACAAATACTTTAAGGCGGCACACCTGCTATTTGAAAACGCATTCCAAGTGACTACCTCATGAAGCTGGTTGAGAGAATGCCAAGAGTGTGCAAAGCTGTCAAGGCAAAGGGTGGCTTTTTTGAAGAATTTCAAATGTATAAAATATATTTTGATTTTAACACTTTGGTTACTACATGATTCCATATGTGCTAATTCATAGTTTTGATGTCTTCACAATTATTCTACAATGTAGAAAATGGTAAAAAGAAAAACCCTTGAATGAGGGTTTTTGGTGTGTGTGCAGTTTATAAGGTACTCGTTTAAAAATATATATGATTGTTGCAGATGTACAGTTTGTGTAAATTGTAACATGTACTATTAATAACCTTTTCTGCATATTAGTTAGGATATTTATCTATATGTGTAGTCAACAGGCGGCAGCCATGGCATCATTTTTTACTAACGTTTTAGGAATATAATTTAAACTTTCAACATTCATTTGGAATGGTATTGTACTTAATCAGTAAAAACTGCTGAATGAGTCCAAAAGCGTGCTGTGCCTTAATTATTTTGATAAACCCCCTGCCTATTCAGTGAGCCATCATTTAAGATTCATACAAAAAACATTACAAGAATATTGTTGTCTTGACTTTGTCTAAGGTAACGGTTAACAAAATTAGGTAAATTGACAACGCACACTTTCTTTAACTGCAATGTTAATATGCATTACATGGCATTGTAGATTTCAGATGTCTTTTGACCTAATGTTACACGCTTTCAGACAATGCGCTTATTCGCGATAAAGAAAATGCGCACTAAAATTTCAAAAAGATGAACTTACGTTAACTGATTAACTCTGACAGCCCTACAAAAACATTAGATAACCTTTGTCACATTGTTGACCGTGTACTGCAAGTGGCAGTTCTGTCCGGTTCCCCATTTTTGGGACGTCATGCCATTTTATAAACACCGTCAGACACTTAGTCGATTTAGAAAACGTCCCGACTGACCAGTCAGAAATCAGACTCACCTCCACAGTCCTGTTCATCTGATCCATCCGTACAGTCCACCTCTCCATCACAAACATGGCTGTGCAGGACACACTCTCTCCCATCCTTGCACAGTCTAGAACCCATACGGCACTTCAGGGGCGCAGTTTGGGATGTTGGAGCAGCGATCGTTGGACAGCCAATCTCATCTGAGCCATCATGGCAATGAGCGCGTCCATCACAAACCAGACTCCTCTCAATACATTTCCTCCTGTCCTTACACCGGAACTCACCTGGGAGACACACATAAGAGGGACCATGAAGAAAGGTTAAGAGGGTTAAAGGGGTTTTCTGGGTGGCAAAGCAGTATCAAATATCAGAACGCATTAATATATCTACCTCGGTTTGGACATTTAGTAATGCAGGACTCCTCATCAAAACCATCAGGGCAGTCTCTCAATGTGTCACACAGCTGAGTTTGGGAGATGCACAAAGTTGAGCCCCGACACCTCACTGATGGACTGGTACAGACTGGCTGAGCAGGAAGAATATCTGGAACGGTTGTAGTTGGAGCCAAATAAGCTGTAGTAAGTGGAACTGGAGATTCTGTAGGGAGAGAGTATTACCAAGATAACAGACAGGCCTTTTACACTCTACCCAGAACAAGTCTAATGAAGCGTTAGTTTCCCCCAAAACAATTCAGCACAAAGGGTTAGACTGTAGGTAACATGTCTCAACTGCTAATATACTAGCTAGTAAACATTTTCAAACTCAAATCAATTTGTATTTGTCAGATGCACATGGTTAGCAGATGTTTTTGCAATTGTAGCGAAATGCTTGTGCTTCTAGTTCCGACCCTGCAGTAATATACAAGTAATCTAACAATTTCACAACAACTACCTTATACACACAAGTGTAAAGGAATGAATAAGAAGGTTGGTTGAACAGGAAGTGGCTCGGGTGGTTGTCCTCCTTGATGATCTTTTTGGCCTTCCTGTGACATCAGGTGGTGTAGTTGTCCATCGGGTGATGCGTTGTGCAGAGCTCACTACCCTCTGGAGAGCCTTACGGTTGTGGGCGGAGCAGTTGCCGTACCAGGCAACAGCCCGACAGGATGTTCTCGCTTGTGCATCTGTAAAAGTTTGTGAGTGTGTTTGGTGACGAGCCAAATTTCTTCAGCCGCCTGAGGTTAGGGCTGCTGCGCCTTCACCATGCTGTCTGTGTGGGTGGACCATTTCAGTTGTCCGTGATGTGTACGCCAAGGAACTTAACTTCCCACCTTCTCCACGACTGTCCCGTCGATGTGGATAGGGGGCTCCTCCGTCTGCTGTTTCCTGAAGTCCACGATCATCTCCTTTGTTTTGTTGACGTCGAGTGTGAGGTTTTTTTCCTGACCACACTCCGAGGGCCTTCGCCTCCTCCCTGTAGGCCGTCTCGTCATTGTTGGCAATCAAGCCTACCACTGTAGTGTCGTCTGCAAACTTGATGATTGGGTTGGAGGCGGGCATGGCCACGCAGTCATGGGTGAACAGGAGAGGGCTGAGAACGCACCCTTGTGGGGCCCCAGTGTGGAGGATCAGGGGGGTGGAGATGTTACCTACCCTCACCACCTGGGGGCGGCCCGTCAGGAATTCCAGGACCCAGTTTCACAGGGCGGGGTCGAGACCCAGGGTCTAGAGCTTAATGACGAGTTGGGGGTACTATGATGTTAAATGCTGAGCTGTAGTCGATGAACAGCATTCTTACATAGGTATTCCTCTTGTCCAGATGGGTAAGGGCAGTGTGATTGCGTTGTCTGTGGACCTATTGGGGCGGTAAGCAAATTGGAGTAGGTCTAGGGTGTCAGGTAGGGTGGAGGTGATATGGTCCTTGATTAGTCTCTCAAAGCACGGAAGTGAGTTACGAAGCGGATAGTCATTTAGCTCAGTTGCCTTAGCTTTCTTGGGAACAGGAACAATGGTGGCCCTCTTGAAGCATATGGGAACAGCAGACTGGGATAAGGATTGATTGAATATGCCCGTAAACACACCAGCCAGCTGGTCTGCGCATGCTCTGAGGACGCGGCTGGGGATGCAGTCTGGCATTGAATTGCGACTACTTTGTCTCTATACTGGTGCTTAGCTTGTTTGATTGCCTTGGAGGGAATAGCTACACTGTGTATTCGGTCATGTTTCCGGTCACCTTGCCCTGATTAAAAGCAGTGGTTCGTGCTTTCAGTTTTGCAAATGCTGCCATCAATCCACAGTTTCTGGTTGGAAAATGTTTTAGACGCTGTGGGTACAACATCACCGATGCACTTGCTAATAAACTCGCTCACCGAATCAGCATATTCATCCATGTTAATGTCCGACGCTATGCCGAACATATCCCAGTCCAAGTGATCGAAGCAATCTTCAAGCGTGGAATCCGATTGGTCGGACCAGCGTTGAACAGAACTGAGCACAGGCTTCCTGTTTAAGTTTCGGTCTATAGGCTGGGAGCAACAAAATGGAGTCGGTCAGATTTTCCGAAAGGAGGGCAGGGGAGGGCTTTGTATGCGTCGCAGAAGTTAGAATAAAAATTATCCAGGGTTTTGCCAGCCCGCGCAGTCAATATGTCAATGTACACTTAAAAATATAAAACGCAACAAAGATTTTACTGAGCTCCCTCGAACCCCCCCCCCCACAACAACCTCACTGCTCAGCTATGAAGAGCCATTGACATTTACTCCTGAGGAGTACATGTTGCACCCTCTACAACCAATGATTATTGTTTTGACCCTGCTGGTCATTATCAACTTTTGAACAATCTGGCCTTAAATGGCCATATATACCCTCCACACAGCACAGCCAGAATAGGACTGGCCACCCCTCAGTGCCTGGTTCCTATAAGTTTCTTCCTAGGTTCCTGCCATTCTAGGTAGTTCAATGCCACCTTGCTTCTACGTCTGCATTGCTTGCTGTTCGGGTTTTAGGCTCGTTTTCTGTATAGCACTTTATAGCACTCTGCTGGTGTACCGTCTTTATAAATCGATCTGATAAGGAAATCAGTCAATTGAAATACAATCACTAGGCCTTAATCTCTGGATTTCACAACTGGGAATACAGATTTGCATCAGCTGGTCACAGGTACCTTAAAAGGTAGAGGCGTGGATCAGAAAACCAGTCAGTATCTGGTGTGACCGCCATTTGCCATTTTCATGTAGAGTTGATCAGGCTGTTGATGGCAGCCTGTGGAATATTGTCCCACTCCTCTTCAATGGCTGTGAGAAGTTACTAGATATTGGCAGGAACTGGAAAATGCTGTCGTACACAGTCTTCCAAACATGCTCAACGGGTGACATGTCTGGTGAGTATGCAGGCCATACTTCTGCTTCCAGGAATTGTGTACAGATCCTTGAGACATGGCGTCATGCATTATCATGCTGAAACATGAGGTGATGGCGGCAGAGAATGGGCCTCAGGATCTCATGGCATCTCCGTGCATTCAAATTGCCATCGATAAAATGCAATTGTGTTCATAGCTTATGTTTGCCCATACCATAAACCCACCATGGGGCATTCTTCACAACGTTGACATGAAACCTCTCACCCACACGATGCCTTATGCTATCCAACATCTGCTTGGTACAGTTGAAACCAGGATTTAATCCATGAAGCACACTTCGCCAGAGTGCCAGTGGCCATTGAAGGTGAGCATTTGCCCCCTGAAGTCAGTTACGACTACAGTCAGGTCAAGACCATGGTGAGGATGACAAGCACGCAGAAGCGCTTCCCTGAGACAGTTTGAGCAGACTTTCTTCAGTTTTGTAAACCCACAGTTTTATCAGCTGTCTGAAAGGCTGGTCTCAGATGATCCTGCAGGTGAAACTGGATGTTGAGGTCCTGGGCTGGAATGGTTAAATGTGGTCTAGAAATATGTGATTGAAACAAATGTGAGTTTGTATCATTTACTATCATCCCAAATTATAATGATTTATCCATTTCTAAAAAATGTATATTACGCTACTTTCCAATATGTGGATAGTATGTGTTACTACATTACACAAGGCAACATTTTAAACCACATTACACACAAATTACACTTCCGTTTGACCTCAGTTTGGTGATGTTAGTATAAAAGTTTAGTCAACATGACGACAAGACCAATTGCTTAAAACAGCAATATATTTGATTTTGTCATAGGAGTGTGTGGGGGTGGGGAGGAGGTCACAGAACTTAGAATGCAGTTTGAATTTTCCTCAAATGGTGCAGATAATTCTGGGCGGTCTCCAAGTCACTGGCTACACATCAATACAAGGATTTGAAAGTCAAAAATAGCCTCCACTCACGCCGCCAAACTTAGCCTAGTAAAACTGACTGTCCTACCGATCCTCGACTTCGGCGATGTCATCTACAAAATAGCCTCCAATACTCTACTCAGCAAATTGGATGTAGTCTATCACAGAGCCATCCGTTTTGTTACCAAAGCGCGTTATACCACCCACCACTGTGACCTGTATGGCCCCGGTAACATATTAGTCGCCAGACCCACTGGCTCCAGGTCATCTATCACTCTATGCTAGGTAAAGCTCTGCCTTCACAGCTCACGATAACACCCACCCATAGCACGCGTTCCAGCAGATATATCTTACTGGTCATCCTTAAAGCCAACAGCTTCTTTGGCCGCCTTTCCTTCCAGTTCTCTGCTGCCAGTGACTGGAACTAATTGCAAAAATCTCTGAAGCTGAGTCTTACATTTCCCTCACTAACTTTAAACATCAGCTATCTGAGCAGCTAACCGATCGCTGCAGCTGTACATAGTCCATCTGTAAATAGCCCACCCGATCTACCTACCTCATCCCATATTGTTTTTATTTACTTTGCTGCACTTTTGCACACCAGTATCACTACTCTCACACACCATCTGCTCATATATCACTCCAGTGTTAATCTGCTAAATTGTAATAATTTAATTTATTTATCACTCACTGCAGATATTCTATGGCAGGTCGTGATTCATTGACCTTGGTGGTTTATTCCTTTTTCCTTGATGCAGACCACCAAAATCAAAATCTGCCATTCCAAAATATAAATGGAAGCCTTCTATAAATTCTCATCTAACCAACCATGTATAGGTTAATCCAAGTTTCCATGTGGCTTTAAAAAAATCTAAATAAATATTTTTCTAAATTGTTCCTCTTCCTGTTTTTGTGATCCCCTATCAAAACATCACAAAATAGTGGACATTTCCAAAGGTTATCCTCTAATAAGTGACATATATAAATCCTCTCTAGGGTAGGGGGCAGCATTCGGATGAAAAGCATGCCCAAATTAAGAAGCCTGCTACTCGGGCCCAGAAGATATGATATGCATGTAACTGGTAGATTTGGATAGAAAACTCTAGTTTCCAAAACTGTTAAAATATTGTCTCAGAGTATAACAGAACTGATTTGGCAGGCGAAAACCTGAGAAAAATCCATTCAGGAAGTATTGTGTGTTTTGGTTTTGTAGTTTTCTATTCAATGCCATTACTGTATCCATCGACTTAGGACGCAATTTGCAGTTCCTATGCCTTCCACTAGATGTCAACAGTGTTTAGAAATTGTTTCAGGCTTGTATTCTTATAAATGAGGGAGTAAGACCAGTCTGAATGAGTGGAACCTTACGTGTCAGAGCTTTTTCATGCGCAATCCCGAGAGAGTGCATTTCTTGTGTACCTTTTATTGACGACGTCATTGTCCGGTTGAAATATTATAGATCATTTGGGCTAAAAACAACCTGAGGATTGAATATAAACATCATTTGACATGTTTCTATGAACTTTACGGATACAATTTTGATTTTGTCTGCCTGTTTTGACTGCGTTTGAGCCTGTGGATTACTGAAGAAAATCTGAACAAAAAGAGGTTTTTGGATATAAAGAGACTATCGAACAAAAGGAACATTTGAGTAAATGAATGTCTTCTGAGTGCCACCATATGAAGATCAAAGGTAAGGGATTAATTTTCTCTCCAATTCTGAGTTCTGTAACGCTTCTGCTTGGCTGGTTACTATTTGTAATAATTTTTCAACTAGGCTATGTTCTGGGCTAGGTATGCTTTCGCCGAAAAGCATTTTATAAATCTGACACCGTGGTTGGATTAACAAGAAGTTCATCTTTAAACCTATGTAAAATATGTTTTGTTTTCTGAATTTTTACAACAAGCATTTCTGAGAGGATAAACCTAGAGCGGATAAACCCTACCGGTCAAAAGTGTTAGAACACCTACTCAAGCAAACGGTTCCTTATTTTTCCTATGTTGCAGAATAGCGAAGACAAAACTATGCAACATATGGAATCATGTAGCAACCAAAGTGTTAAAATCTAAATATATATTTCAAATAGCCATCCTTTGCTTTGACAGCTTTGCACACTTGGCATTCGCTCAACCAGCTTCACCTGGAAGGCTTTTCCAAGTCTTGAGTTCCCACATATGGTGAGCACTTGTTGGCTGCTTTCCCTTCACTCTGCGGTCCAACTCATCCCAAACCATCTCAATTTGGTTGAGGATTGTGGAAGCCAGGTCATCTGATGCAGTACTCAATCACTCTCCGTATTGTTAAAATAGCCCTTAAACAGCCTGGAGTTGTGTTGGGTCATTGTCCTGTTAAAACAAAATGACAGTCCCACTAAGCCCAAACCAGATGGTATGGCGTATGGCTGCAGAATGCTGTGACCGTGTCACCAGCAAAGCAGCCCCACACCGTAACACCACCTCCTTCATGCTTTATGGTGGGAAAAAACACATGCGGAGATCCGTTCTCGCAAAGACATAGCGGTTGGAACCAAAAATATCCAATTTGGACTCGGACCAAAAGGACAAATTTCCACCGGTCTAATGTCCATTGCTTGTGTTTCTTGGCTCAAGCAAGTCTTTCTTATTGGTGTCCTTTAGTAGTGGTTTCTTTGCAGCAATTCGATCATGGTGGCTGGATTCGCAGTCTCCTCTGACCAGTTGATGTTGAGATGCGTCTTACTTGAACTATGTGAAGCATTTATTTGGGCTGCAATTTCTGAGGCTGGTAAATCTAATGAACTTATCCTTTGCATCAGGGGTAACTCTGGGTCGTCCATTCCTGTGGCGGTCCTCATTAGAGCCAGTTACATTATGGTGCTTGGTTTTTGCGACTGCACTTGAACTTCATGTCTTAAACGGACAGTCATTTCTCATTGCTATTTGAGCTGTTCTTGACATATGGACTTGGTCAATTACCAAATAGGGCTCTCTTCTGTATACCCTTCCTTACATTGTCACAACGGATTGGCTCAAACACATTTCACAAATACTTTAAGGCGGCACACCTGCTATTTGAAAACGCATTCCAAGTGACTACCTCATGAAGCTGGTTGAGAGAATGCCAAGAGTGTGCAAAGCTGTCAAGGCAAAGGGTGGCTTTTTTGAAGAATTTCAAATGTATAAAATATATTTTGATTTTAACACTTTGGTTACTACATGATTCCATATGTGCTAATTCATAGTTTTGATGTCTTCACAATTATTCTACAATGTAGAAAATGGTAAAAAGAAAAACCCTTGAATGAGGGTTTTTGGTGTGTGTGCAGTTTATAAGGTACTCGTTTAAAAATATATATGATTGTTGCAGATGTACAGTTTGTGTAAATTGTAACATGTACTATTAATAACCTTTTCTGCATATTAGTTAGGATATTTATCTATATGTGTAGTCAACAGGCGGCAGCCATGGCATCATTTTTTACTAACGTTTTAGGAATATAATTTAAACTTTCAACATTCATTTGGAATGGTATTGTACTTAATCAGTAAAAACTGCTGAATGAGTCCAAAAGCGTGCTGTGCCTTAATTATTTTGATAAACCCCCCTGCCTATTCAGTGAGCCATCATTTAAGATTCATACAAAAAACATTACAAGAATATTGTTGTCTTGACTTTGTCTAAGGTAACGGTTAACAAAATTAGGTAAATTGACAACGCACACTTTCTTTAACTGCAATGTTAATATGCATTACATGGCATTGTAGATTTCAGATGTCTTTTGACCTAATGTTACACGCTTTCAGACAATGCGCTTATTCGCGATAAAGAAAATGCGCACTAAAATTTCAAAAAGATGAACTTACGTTAACTGATTAACTCTGACAGCCCTACAAAAACATTAGATAACCTTTGTCACATTGTTGACCGTGTACTGCAAGTGGCAGTTCTGTCCGGTTCCCCATTTTTGGGACGTCATGCCATTTTATAAACACCGTCAGACACTTAGTCGATTTAGAAAACGTCCCGACTGACCAGTCAGAAATCAGACTCACCTCCACAGTCCTGTTCATCTGATCCATCCGTACAGTCCACCTCTCCATCACAAACATGGCTGTGCAGGACACACTCTCTCCCATCCTTGCACAGTCTAGAACCCATACGGCACTTCAGGGGCGCAGTTTGGGATGTTGGAGCAGCGATCGTTGGACAGCCAATCTCATCTGAGCCATCATGGCAATGAGCGCGTCCATCACAAACCAGACTCCTCTCAATACATTTCCTCCTGTCCTTACACCGGAACTCACCTGGGAGACACACATAAGAGGGACCATGAAGAAAGGTTAAGAGGGTTAAAGGGGTTTTCTGGGTGGCAAAGCAGTATCAAATATCAGAACGCATTAATATATCTACCTCGGTTTGGACATTTAGTAATGCAGGACTCCTCATCAAAACCATCAGGGCAGTCTCTCAATGTGTCACACAGCTGAGTTTGGGAGATGCACAAAGTTGAGCCCCGACACCTCACTGATGGACTGGTACAGACTGGCTGAGCAGGAAGAATATCTGGAACGGTTGTAGTTGGAGCCAAATAAGCTGTAGTAAGTGGAACTGGAGATTCTGTAGGGAGAGAGTATTACCAAGATAACAGACAGGCCTTTTACACTCTACCCAGAACAAGTCTAATGAAGCGTTAGTTTCCCCCAAAACAATTCAGCACAAAGGGTTAGACTGTAGGTAACATGTCTCAACTGCTAATATACTAGCTAGTAAACATTTTCAAACTCAAATCAATTTGTATTTGTCAGATGCACATGGTTAGCAGATGTTTTTGCGATTGTAGCGAAATGCTTGTGCTTCTAGTTCCGACCCTGCAGTAATATACAAGTAATCTAACAATTTCACAACAACTACCTTATACACACAAGTGTAAAGGAATGAATAAGAAGGTTGGTTGAACAGGAAGTGGCTCGGGTGGTTGTCCTCCTTGATGATCTTTTTGGCCTTCCTGTGACATCAGGTGGTGTAGTTGTCCATCGGGTGATGCGTTGTGCAGAGCTCACTACCCTCTGGAGAGCCTTACGGTTGTGGGCGGAGCAGTTGCCGTACCAGGCAACAGCCCGACAGGATGTTCTCGCTTGTGCATCTGTAAAAGTTTGTGAGTGTGTTTGGTGACGAGCCAAATTTCTTCAGCCGCCTGAGGTTAGGGCTGCTGCGCCTTCACCATGCTGTCTGTGTGGGTGGACCATTTCAGTTGTCCGTGATGTGTACGCCAAGGAACTTAACTTCCCACCTTCTCCACGACTGTCCCGTCGATGTGGATAGGGGGCTCCTCCGTCTGCTGTTTCCTGAAGTCCACGATCATCTCCTTTGTTTTGTTGACGTCGAGTGTGAGGTTTTTTTCCTGACCACACTCCGAGGGCCTTCGCCTCCTCCCTGTAGGCCGTCTCGTCATTGTTGGCAATCAAGCCTACCACTGTAGTGTCGTCTGCAAACTTGATTGGGTTGGAGGCGGGCATGGCCACGCAGTCATGGGTGAACAGGAGAGGGCTGAGAACGCACCCTTGTGGGGCCCCAGTGTGGAGGATCAGGGGGGTGGAGATGTTACCTACCCTCACCACCTGGGGGCGGCCCGTCAGGAATTCCAGGACCCAGTTTCACAGGGCGGGGTCGAGACCCAGGGTCTAGAGCTTAATGACGAGTTGGGGGTACTATGATGTTAAATGCTGAGCTGTAGTCGATGAACAGCATTCTTACATAGGTATTCCTCTTGTCCAGATGGGTAAGGGCAGTGTGATTGCGTTGTCTGTGGACCTATTGGGGCGGTAAGCAAATTGGAGTAGGTCTAGGGTGTCAGGTAGGGTGGAGGTGATATGGTCCTTGATTAGTCTCTCAAAGCACGGAAGTGAGTTACGAAGCGGATAGTCATTTAGCTCAGTTGCCTTAGCTTTCTTGGGAACAGGAACAATGGTGGCCCTCTTGAAGCATATGGGAACAGCAGACTGGGATAAGGATTGATTGAATATGCCCGTAAACACACCAGCCAGCTGGTCTGCGCATGCTCTGAGGACGCGGCTGGGGATGCAGTCTGGCATTGAATTGCGACTACTTTGTCTCTATACTGGTGCTTAGCTTGTTTGATTGCCTTGGAGGGAATAGCTACACTGTGTATTCGGTCATGTTTCCGGTCACCTTGCCCTGATTAAAAGCAGTGGTTCGTGCTTTCAGTTTTGCAAATGCTGCCATCAATCCACAGTTTCTGGTTGGAAAATGTTTTAGACGCTGTGGGTACAACATCACCGATGCACTTGCTAATAAACTCGCTCACCGAATCAGCATATTCATCCATGTTAATGTCCGACGCTATGCCGAACATATCCCAGTCCAAGTGATCGAAGCAATCTTCAAGCGTGGAATCCGATTGGTCGGACCAGCGTTGAACAGAACTGAGCACAGGCTTCCTGTTTAAGTTTCGGTCTATAGGCTGGGAGCAACAAAATGGAGTCGGTCAGATTTTCCGAAAGGAGGGCAGGGGAGGGCTTTGTATGCGTCGCAGAAGTTAGAATAAAAATTATCCAGGGTTTTGCCAGCCCGCGCAGTCAATATGTCAATGTACACTTAAAAATATAAAACGCAACAAAGATTTTACTGAGCTCCCTCGAACCCCCCCCCCCACAACAACCTCACTGCTCAGCTATGAAGAGCCATTGACATTTACTCCTGAGGAGTACATGTTGCACCCTCTACAACCAATGATTATTGTTTTGACCCTGCTGGTCATTATCAACTTTTGAACAATCTGGCCTTAAATGGCCATATATACCCTCCACACAGCACAGCCAGAATAGGACTGGCCACCCCTCAGTGCCTGGTTCCTATAAGTTTCTTCCTAGGTTCCTGCCATTCTAGGTAGTTCAATGCCACCTTGCTTCTACGTCTGCATTGCTTGCTGTTCGGGTTTTAGGCTCGTTTTCTGTATAGCACTTTATAGCACTCTGCTGGTGTACCGTCTTTATAAATCGATCTGATAAGGAAATCAGTCAATTGAAATACAATCACTAGGCCTTAATCTCTGGATTTCACAACTGGGAATACAGATTTGCATCAGCTGGTCACAGGTACCTTAAAAGGTAGAGGCGTGGATCAGAAAACCAGTCAGTATCTGGTGTGACCGCCATTTGCCATTTTCATGTAGAGTTGATCAGGCTGTTGATGGCAGCCTGTGGAATATTGTCCCACTCCTCTTCAATGGCTGTGAGAAGTTACTAGATATTGGCAGGAACTGGAAAATGCTGTCGTACACAGTCTTCCAAACATGCTCAACGGGTGACATGTCTGGTGAGTATGCAGGCCATACTTCTGCTTCCAGGAATTGTGTACAGATCCTTGAGACATGGCGTCATGCATTATCATGCTGAAACATGAGGTGATGGCGGCAGAGAATGGGCCTCAGGATCTCATGGCATCTCCGTGCATTCAAATTGCCATCGATAAAATGCAATTGTGTTCATAGCTTATGTTTGCCCATACCATAAACCCACCATGGGGCATTCTTCACAACGTTGACATGAAACCTCTCACCCACACGATGCCTTATGCTATCCAACATCTGCTTGGTACAGTTGAAACCAGGATTTAATCCATGAAGCACACTTCGCCAGAGTGCCAGTGGCCATTGAAGGTGAGCATTTGCCCCCTGAAGTCAGTTACGACTACAGTCAGGTCAAGACCATGGTGAGGATGACAAGCACGCAGAAGCGCTTCCCTGAGACAGTTTGAGCAGACTTTCTTCAGTTTTGTAAACCCACAGTTTTATCAGCTGTCTGAAAGGCTGGTCTCAGATGATCCTGCAGGTGAAACTGGATGTTGAGGTCCTGGGCTGGAATGGTTAAATGTGGTCTAGAAATATGTGATTGAAACAAATGTGAGTTTGTATCATTTACTATCATCCCAAATTATAATGATTTATCCATTTCTAAAAAATGTATATTACGCTACTTTCCAATATGTGGATAGTATGTGTTACTACATTACACAAGGCAACATTTTAAACCACATTACACACAAATTACACTTCCGTTTGACCTCAGTTTGGTGATGTTAGTATAAAAGTTTAGTCAACATGACGACAAGACCAATTGCTTAAAACAGCAATATATTTGATTTTGTCATAGGAGTGTGTGGGGGTGGGGAGGAGGTCACAGAACTTAGAATGCAGTTTGAATTTTCCTCAAATGGTGCAGATAATTCTGGGCGGTCTCCAAGTCACTGGCTACACATCAATACAAGGATTTGAAAGTCAAAAATAGCCTCCACTCACGCCGCCAAACTTAGCCTAGTAAAACTGACTGTCCTACCGATCCTCGACTTCGGCGATGTCATCTACAAAATAGCCTCCAATACTCTACTCAGCAAATTGGATGTAGTCTATCACAGAGCCATCCGTTTTGTTACCAAAGCGCGTTATACCACCCACCACTGTGACCTGTATGGCCCCGGTAACATATTAGTCGCCAGACCCACTGGCTCCAGGTCATCTATCACTCTATGCTAGGTAAAGCTCTGCCTTCACAGCTCACGATAACACCCACCCATAGCACGCGTTCCAGCAGATATATCTTACTGGTCATCCTTAAAGCCAACAGCTTCTTTGGCCGCCTTTCCTTCCAGTTCTCTGCTGCCAGTGACTGGAACTAATTGCAAAAATCTCTGAAGCTGAGTCTTACATTTCCCTCACTAACTTTAAACATCAGCTATCTGAGCAGCTAACCGATCGCTGCAGCTGTACATAGTCCATCTGTAAATAGCCCACCCGATCTACCTACCTCATCCCATATTGTTTTTATTTACTTTGCTGCACTTTTGCACACCAGTATCACTACTCTCACACACCATCTGCTCATATATCACTCCAGTGTTAATCTGCTAAATTGTAATAATTTAATTTATTTATCACTCACTGCAGATATTCTATGGCAGGTCGTGATTCATTGACCTTGGTGGTTTATTCCTTTTTCCTTGATGCAGACCACCAAAATCAAAATCTGCCATTCCAAAATATAAATGGAAGCCTTCTATAAATTCTCATCTAACCAACCATGTATAGGTTAATCCAAGTTTCCATGTGGCTTTAAAAAAATCTAAATAAATATTTTTCTAAATTGTTCCTCTTCCTGTTTTTGTGATCCCCTATCAAAACATCACAAAATAGTGGACATTTC
Source organism: Oncorhynchus mykiss (assembly GCF_057628025.1). Taxonomy (NCBI): domain Eukaryota; kingdom Metazoa; phylum Chordata; class Actinopteri; order Salmoniformes; family Salmonidae; genus Oncorhynchus; species Oncorhynchus mykiss. The sequence goes on along the minus strand of NC_143026.1, from coordinate 75,973 downwards.
CAAAGGTTATCCTCTAATAAGTGACATATATAAATCCTCTCTAGGGTAGGGGGCAGCATTCGGATGAAAAGCATGCCCAAATTAAGAAGCCTGCTACTCGGGCCCAGAAGATATGATATGCATGTAACTGGTAGATTTGGATAGAAAACTCTAGTTTCCAAAACTGTTAAAATATTGTCTCAGAGTATAACAGAACTGATTTGGCAGGCGAAAACCTGAGAAAAATCCATTCAGGAAGTATTGTGTGTTTTGGTTTTGTAGTTTTCTATTCAATGCCATTACTGTATCCATCGACTTAGGACGCAATTTGCAGTTCCTATGCCTTCCACTAGATGTCAACAGTGTTTAGAAATTGTTTCAGGCTTGTATTCTTATAAATGAGGGAGTAAGACCAGTCTGAATGAGTGGAACCTTACGTGTCAGAGCTTTTTCATGCGCAATCCCGAGAGAGTGCATTTCTTGTGTACCTTTTATTGACGACGTCATTGTCCGGTTGAAATATTATAGATCATTTGGGCTAAAAACAACCTGAGGATTGAATATAAACATCATTTGACATGTTTCTATGAACTTTACGGATACAATTTTGATTTTGTCTGCCTGTTTTGACTGCGTTTGAGCCTGTGGATTACTGAAGAAAATCTGAACAAAAAGAGGTTTTTGGATATAAAGAGACTATCGAACAAAAGGAACATTTGAGTAAATGAATGTCTTCTGAGTGCCACCATATGAAGATCAAAGGTAAGGGATTAATTTTCTCTCCAATTCTGAGTTCTGTAACGCTTCTGCTTGGCTGGTTACTATTTGTAATAATTTTTCAACTAGGCTATGTTCTGGGCTAGGTATGCTTTCGCCGAAAAGCATTTTATAAATCTGACACCGTGGTTGGATTAACAAGAAGTTCATCTTTAAACCTATGTAAAATATGTTTTGTTTTCTGAATTTTTACAACAAGCATTTCTGAGAGGATAAACCTAGAGCGGATAAACCCTACCGGTCAAAAGTGTTAGAACACCTACTCAAGCAAACGGTTCCTTATTTTTCCTATGTTGCAGAATAGCGAAGACAAAACTATGCAACATATGGAATCATGTAGCAACCAAAGTGTTAAAATCTAAATATATATTTCAAATAGCCATCCTTTGCTTTGACAGCTTTGCACACTTGGCATTCGCTCAACCAGCTTCACCTGGAAGGCTTTTCCAAGTCTTGAGTTCCCACATATGGTGAGCACTTGTTGGCTGCTTTCCCTTCACTCTGCGGTCCAACTCATCCCAAACCATCTCAATTTGGTTGAGGATTGTGGAAGCCAGGTCATCTGATGCAGTACTCAATCACTCTCCGTATTGTTAAAATAGCCCTTAAACAGCCTGGAGTTGTGTTGGGTCATTGTCCTGTTAAAACAAAATGACAGTCCCACTAAGCCCAAACCAGATGGTATGGCGTATGGCTGCAGAATGCTGTGACCGTGTCACCAGCAAAGCAGCCCCACACCGTAACACCACCTCCTTCATGCTTTATGGTGGGAAAAAACACATGCGGAGATCCGTTCTCGCAAAGACATAGCGGTTGGAACCAAAAATATCCAATTTGGACTCGGACCAAAAGGACAAATTTCCACCGGTCTAATGTCCATTGCTTGTGTTTCTTGGCTCAAGCAAGTCTTTCTTATTGGTGTCCTTTAGTAGTGGTTTCTTTGCAGCAATTCGATCATGGTGGCTGGATTCGCAGTCTCCTCTGACCAGTTGATGTTGAGATGCGTCTTACTTGAACTATGTGAAGCATTTATTTGGGCTGCAATTTCTGAGGCTGGTAAATCTAATGAACTTATCCTTTGCATCAGGGGTAACTCTGGGTCGTCCATTCCTGTGGCGGTCCTCATTAGAGCCAGTTACATTATGGTGCTTGGTTTTTGCGACTGCACTTGAACTTCATGTCTTAAACGGACAGTCATTTCTCATTGCTATTTGAGCTGTTCTTGACATATGGACTTGGTCAATTACCAAATAGGGCTCTCTTCTGTATACCCTTCCTTACATTGTCACAACGGATTGGCTCAAACACATTTCACAAATACTTTAAGGCGGCACACCTGCTATTTGAAAACGCATTCCAAGTGACTACCTCATGAAGCTGGTTGAGAGAATGCCAAGAGTGTGCAAAGCTGTCAAGGCAAAGGGTGGCTTTTTTGAAGAATTTCAAATGTATAAAATATATTTTGATTTTAACACTGGTTACTACATGATTCCATATGTGCTAATTCATAGTTTTGATGTCTTCACAATTATTCTACAATGTAGAAAATGGTAAAAAGAAAAACCCTTGAATGAGGGTTTTTGGTGTGTGTGCAGTTTATAAGGTACTCGTTTAAAAATATATATGATTGTTGCAGATGTACAGTTTGTGTAAATTGTAACATGTACTATTAATAACCTTTTCTGCATATTAGTTAGGATATTTATCTATATGTGTAGTCAACAGGCGGCAGCCATGGCATCATTTTTTACTAACGTTTTAGGAATATAATTTAAACTTTCAACATTCATTTGGAATGGTATTGTACTTAATCAGTAAAAACTGCTGAATGAGTCCAAAAGCGTGCTGTGCCTTAATTATTTTGATAAACCCCCCTGCCTATTCAGTGAGCCATCATTTAAGATTCATACAAAAAACATTACAAGAATATTGTTGTCTTGACTTTGTCTAAGGTAACGGTTAACAAAATTAGGTAAATTGACAACGCACACTTTCTTTAACTGCAATGTTAATATGCATTACATGGCATTGTAGATTTGAGATGTCTTTTGACCTAATGTTACACGCTTTCAGACAATGCGCTTATTCGCGATAAAGAAAATGCGCACTAAAATTTCAAAAAGATGAACTTACGTTAACTGATTAACTCTGACAGCCCTACAAAAACATTAGATAACCTTTGTCACATTGTTGACCGTGTACTGCAAGTGGCAGTTCTGTCCGGTTCCCCATTTTTGGGACGTCATGCCATTTTATAAACACCGTCAGACACTTAGTCGATTTAGAAAACGTCCCGACTGACCAGTCAGAAATCAGACTCACCTCCACAGTCCTGTTCATCTGATCCATCCGTACAGTCCACCTCTCCATCACAAACATGGCTGTGCAGGACACACTCTCTCCCATCCTTGCACAGTCTAGAACCCATACGGCACTTCAGGGGCGCAGTTTGGGATGTTGGAGCAGCGATCGTTGGACAGCCAATCTCATCTGAGCCATCATGGCAATGAGCGCGTCCATCACAAACCAGACTCCTCTCAATACATTTCCTCCTGTCCTTACACCGGAACTCACCTGGGAGACACACATAAGAGGGACCATGAAGAAAGGTTAAGAGGGTTAAAGGGGTTTTCTGGGTGGCAAAGCAGTATCAAATATCAGAACGCATTAATATATCTACCTCGGTTTGGACATTTAGTAATGCAGGACTCCTCATCAAAACCATCAGGGCAGTCTCTCAATGTGTCACACAGCTGAGTTTGGGAGATGCACAAAGTTGAGCCCCGACACCTCACTGATGGACTGGTACAGACTGGCTGAGCAGGAAGAATATCTGGAACGGTTGTAGTTGGAGCCAAATAAGCTGTAGTAAGTGGAACTGGAGATTCTGTAGGGAGAGAGTATTACCAAGATAACAGACAGGCCTTTTACACTCTACCCAGAACAAGTCTAATGAAGCGTTAGTTTCCCCCAAAACAATTCAGCACAAAGGGTTAGACTGTAGGTAACATGTCTCAACTGCTAATATACTAGCTAGTAAACATTTTCAAACTCAAATCAATTTGTATTTGTCAGATGCACATGGTTAGCAGATGTTTTTGCGATTGTAGCGAAATGCTTGTGCTTCTAGTTCCGACCCTGCAGTAATATACAAGTAATCTAACAATTTCACAACAACTACCTTATACACACAAGTGTAAAGGAATGAATAAGAAGGTTGGTTGAACAGGAAGTGGCTCGGGTGGTTGTCCTCCTTGATGATCTTTTTGGCCTTCCTGTGACATCAGGTGGTGTAGTTGTCCATCGGGTGATGCGTTGTGCAGAGCTCACTACCCTCTGGAGAGCCTTACGGTTGTGGGCGGAGCAGTTGCCGTACCAGGCAACAGCCCGACAGGATGTTCTCGCTTGTGCATCTGTAAAAGTTTGTGAGTGTGTTTGGTGACGAGCCAAATTTCTTCAGCCGCCTGAGGTTAGGGCTGCTGCGCCTTCACCATGCTGTCTGTGTGGGTGGACCATTTCAGTTGTCCGTGATGTGTACGCCAAGGAACTTAACTTCCCACCTTCTCCACGACTGTCCCGTCGATGTGGATAGGGGGCTCCTCCGTCTGCTGTTTCCTGAAGTCCACGATCATCTCCTTTGTTTTGTTGACGTCGAGTGTGAGGTTTTTTTCCTGACCACACTCCGAGGGCCTTCGCCTCCTCCCTGTAGGCCGTCTCGTCATTGTTGGCAATCAAGCCTACCACTGTAGTGTCGTCTGCAAACTTGATGATTGGGTTGGAGGCGGGCATGGCCACGCAGTCATGGGTGAACAGGAGAGGGCTGAGAACGCACCCTTGTGGGGCCCCAGTGTGGAGGATCAGGGGGGTGGAGATGTTACCTACCCTCACCACCTGGGGGCGGCCCGTCAGGAATTCCAGGACCCAGTTTCACAGGGCGGGGTCGAGACCCAGGGTCTAGAGCTTAATGACGAGTTGGGGGTACTATGATGTTAAATGCTGAGCTGTAGTCGATGAACAGCATTCTTACATAGGTATTCCTCTTGTCCAGATGGGTAAGGGCAGTGTGATTGCGTTGTCTGTGGACCTATTGGGGCGGTAAGCAAATTGGAGTAGGTCTAGGGTGTCAGGTAGGGTGGAGGTGATATGGTCCTTGATTAGTCTCTCAAAGCACGGAAGTGAGTTACGAAGCGGATAGTCATTTAGCTCAGTTGCCTTAGCTTTCTTGGGAACAGGAACAATGGTGGCCCTCTTGAAGCATATGGGAACAGCAGACTGGGATAAGGATTGATTGAATATGCCCGTAAACACACCAGCCAGCTGGTCTGCGCATGCTCTGAGGACGCGGCTGGGGATGCAGTCTGGCATTGAATTGCGACTACTTTGTCTCTATACTGGTGCTTAGCTTGTTTGATTGCCTTGGAGGGAATAGCTACACTGTGTATTCGGTCATGTTTCCGGTCACCTTGCCCTGATTAAAAGCAGTGGTTCGTGCTTTCAGTTTTGCAAATGCTGCCATCAATCCACAGTTTCTGGTTGGAAAATGTTTTAGACGCTGTGGGTACAACATCACCGATGCACTTGCTAATAAACTCGCTCACCGAATCAGCATATTCATCCATGTTAATGTCCGACGCTATGCCGAACATATCCCAGTCCAAGTGATCGAAGCAATCTTCAAGCGTGGAATCCGATTGGTCGGACCAGCGTTGAACAGAACTGAGCACAGGCTTCCTGTTTAAGTTTCGGTCTATAGGCTGGGAGCAACAAAATGGAGTCGGTCAGATTTTCCGAAAGGAGGGCAGGGGAGGGCTTTGTATGCGTCGCAGAAGTTAGAATAAAAATTATCCAGGGTTTTGCCAGCCCGCGCAGTCAATATGTCAATGTACACTTAAAAATATAAAACGCAACAAAGATTTTACTGAGCTCCCTCGAACCCCCCCCCCCACAACAACCTCACTGCTCAGCTATGAAGAGCCATTGACATTTACTCCTGAGGAGTACATGTTGCACCCTCTACAACCAATGATTATTGTTTTGACCCTGCTGGTCATTATCAACTTTTGAACAATCTGGCCTTAAATGGCCATATATACCCTCCACACAGCACAGCCAGAATAGGACTGGCCACCCCTCAGTGCCTGGTTCCTATAAGTTTCTTCCTAGGTTCCTGCCATTCTAGGTAGTTCAATGCCACCTTGCTTCTACGTCTGCATTGCTTGCTGTTCGGGTTTTAGGCTCGTTTTCTGTATAGCACTTTATAGCACTCTGCTGGTGTACCGTCTTTATAAATCGATCTGATAAGGAAATCAGTCAATTGAAATACAATCACTAGGCCTTAATCTCTGGATTTCACAACTGGGAATACAGATTTGCATCAGCTGGTCACAGGTACCTTAAAAGGTAGAGGCGTGGATCAGAAAACCAGTCAGTATCTGGTGTGACCGCCATTTGCCATTTTCATGTAGAGTTGATCAGGCTGTTGATGGCAGCCTGTGGAATATTGTCCCACTCCTCTTCAATGGCTGTGAGAAGTTACTAGATATTGGCAGGAACTGGAAAATGCTGTCGTACACAGTCTTCCAAACATGCTCAACGGGTGACATGTCTGGTGAGTATGCAGGCCATACTTCTGCTTCCAGGAATTGTGTACAGATCCTTGAGACATGGCGTCATGCATTATCATGCTGAAACATGAGGTGATGGCGGCAGAGAATGGGCCTCAGGATCTCATGGCATCTCCGTGCATTCAAATTGCCATCGATAAAATGCAATTGTGTTCATAGCTTATGTTTGCCCATACCATAAACCCACCATGGGGCATTCTTCACAACGTTGACATGAAACCTCTCACCCACACGATGCCTTATGCTATCCAACATCTGCTTGGTACAGTTGAAACCAGGATTTAATCCATGAAGCACACTTCGCCAGAGTGCCAGTGGCCATTGAAGGTGAGCATTTGCCCCCTGAAGTCAGTTACGACTACAGTCAGGTCAAGACCATGGTGAGGATGACAAGCACGCAGAAGCGCTTCCCTGAGACAGTTTGAGCAGACTTTCTTCAGTTTTGTAAACCCACAGTTTTATCAGCTGTCTGAAAGGCTGGTCTCAGATGATCCTGCAGGTGAAACTGGATGTTGAGGTCCTGGGCTGGAATGGTTAAATGTGGTCTAGAAATATGTGATTGAAACAAATGTGAGTTTGTATCATTTACTATCATCCCAAATTATAATGATTTATCCATTTCTAAAAAATGTATATTACGCTACTTTCCAATATGTGGATAGTATGTGTTACTACATTACACAAGGCAACATTTTAAACCACATTACACACAAATTACACTTCCGTTTGACCTCAGTTTGGTGATGTTAGTATAAAAGTTTAGTCAACATGACGACAAGACCAATTGCTTAAAACAGCAATATATTTGATTTTGTCATAGGAGTGTGTGGGGGTGGGGAGGAGGTCACAGAACTTAGAATGCAGTTTGAATTTTCCTCAAATGGTGCAGATAATTCTGGGCGGTCTCCAAGTCACTGGCTACACATCAATACAAGGATTTGAAAGTCAAAAATAGCCTCCACTCACGCCGCCAAACTTAGCCTAGTAAAACTGACTGTCCTACCGATCCTCGACTTCGGCGATGTCATCTACAAAATAGCCTCCAATACTCTACTCAGCAAATTGGATGTAGTCTATCACAGAGCCATCCGTTTTGTTACCAAAGCGCGTTATACCACCCACCACTGTGACCTGTATGGCCCCGGTAACATATTAGTCGCCAGACCCACTGGCTCCAGGTCATCTATCACTCTATGCTAGGTAAAGCTCTGCCTTCACAGCTCACGATAACACCCACCCATAGCACGCGTTCCAGCAGATATATCTTACTGGTCATCCTTAAAGCCAACAGCTTCTTTGGCCGCCTTTCCTTCCAGTTCTCTGCTGCCAGTGACTGGAACTAATTGCAAAAATCTCTGAAGCTGAGTCTTACATTTCCCTCACTAACTTTAAACATCAGCTATCTGAGCAGCTAACCGATCGCTGCAGCTGTACATAGTCCATCTGTAAATAGCCCACCCGATCTACCTACCTCATCCCATATTGTTTTTATTTACTTTGCTGCACTTTTGCACACCAGTATCACTACTCTCACACACCATCTGCTCATATATCACTCCAGTGTTAATCTGCTAAATTGTAATAATTTAATTTATTTATCACTCACTGCAGATATTCTATGGCAGGTCGTGATTCATTGACCTTGGTGGTTTATTCCTTTTTCCTTGATGCAGACCACCAAAATCAAAATCTGCCATTCCAAAATATAAATGGAAGCCTTCTATAAATTCTCATCTAACCAACCATGTATAGGTTAATCCAAGTTTCCATGTGGCTTTAAAAAAATCTAAATAAATATTTTTCTAAATTGTTCCTCTTCCTGTTTTTGTGATCCCCTATCAAAACATCACAAAATAGTGGACATTTCCAAAGGTTATCCTCTAATAAGTGACATATATAAATCCTCTCTAGGGTAGGGGGCAGCATTCGGATGAAAAGCATGCCCAAATTAAGAAGCCTGCTACTCGGGCCCAGAAGATATGATATGCATGTAACTGGTAGATTTGGATAGAAAACTCTAGTTTCCAAAACTGTTAAAATATTGTCTCAGAGTATAACAGAACTGATTTGGCAGGCGAAAACCTGAGAAAAATCCATTCAGGAAGTATTGTGTGTTTTGGTTTTGTAGTTTTCTATTCAATGCCATTACTGTATCCATCGACTTAGGACGCAATTTGCAGTTCCTATGCCTTCCACTAGATGTCAACAGTGTTTAGAAATTGTTTCAGGCTTGTATTCTTATAAATGAGGGAGTAAGACCAGTCTGAATGAGTGGAACCTTACGTGTCAGAGCTTTTTCATGCGCAATCCCGAGAGAGTGCATTTCTTGTGTACCTTTTGACGACGTCATTGTCCGGTTGAAATATTATAGATCATTTGGGCTAAAAACAACCTGAGGATTGAATATAAACATCATTTGACATGTTTCTATGAACTTTACGGATACAATTTTGATTGTCTGCCTGTTTTGACTGCGTTTGAGCCTGTGGATTACTGAAGAAAATCTGAACAAAAAGAGGTTTTTGGATATAAAGAGACTATCGAACAAAAGGAACATTTGAGTAAATGAATGTCTTCTGAGTGCCACCATATGAAGATCAAAGGTAAGGGATTCATTTTCTCTCCAATTCTGAGTTCTGTAACGCTTCTGCTTGGCTGGTTACTATTTGTAATAATTTTTCAACTAGGCTATGTTCTGGGCTAGGTATGCTTTCGCCGAAAAGCATTTTATAAATCTGACACCGTGGTTGGATTAACAAGAAGTTCATCTTTAAACCTATGTAAAATATGTTTTGTTTTCTGAATTTTTACAAGCATTTCTGAGAGGATAAACCTAGAGCGGATAAACCCTACCGGTCAAAAGTGTTAGAACACCTACTCAAGCAAACGGTTCCTTATTTTTCCTATGTTGCAGAATAGCGAAGACAAAACTATGCAACATATGGAATCATGTAGCAACCAAAGTGTTAAAATCTAAATATATATTTCAAATAGCCATCCTTTGCTTTGACAGCTTTGCACACTTGGCATTCGCTCAACCAGCTTCACCTGGAAGGCTTTTCCAAGTCTTGAGTTCCCACATATGGTGAGCACTTGTTGGCTGCTTTCCCTTCACTCTGCGGTCCAACTCATCCCAAACCATCTCAATTTGGTTGAGGATTGTGGAAGCCAGGTCATCTGATGCAGTACTCAATCACTCTCCGTATTGTTAAAATAGCCCTTAAACAGCCTGGAGTTGTGTTGGGTCATTGTCCTGTTAAAACAAAATGACAGTCCCACTAAGCCCAAACCAGATGGTATGGCGTATGGCTGCAGAATGCTGTGACCGTGTCACCAGCAAAGCAGCCCCACACCGTAACACCACCTCCTTCATGCTTTATGGTGGGAAAAAACACATGCGGAGATCCGTTCTCGCAAAGACATAGCGGTTGGAACCAAAAATATCCAATTTGGACTCGGACCAAAAGGACAAATTTCCACCGGTCTAATGTCCATTGCTTGTGTTTCTTGGCTCAAGCAAGTCTTTCTTATTGGTGTCCTTTAGTAGTGGTTTCTTTGCAGCAATTCGATCATGGTGGCTGGATTCGCAGTCTCCTCTGACCAGTTGATGTTGAGATGCGTCTTACTTGAACTATGTGAAGCATTTATTTGGGCTGCAATTTCTGAGGCTGGTAAATCTAATGAACTTATCCTTTGCATCAGGGGTAACTCTGGGTCGTCCATTCCTGTGGCGGTCCTCATTAGAGCCAGTTACATTATGGTGCTTGGTTTTTGCGACTGCACTTGAACTTCATGTCTTAAACGGACAGTCATTTCTCATTGCTATTTGAGCTGTTCTTGACATATGGACTTGGTCAATTACCAAATAGGGCTCTCTTCTGTATACCCTTCCTTACATTGTCACAACGGATTGGCTCAAACACATTTCACAAATACTTTAAGGCGGCACACCTGCTATTTGAAAACGCATTCCAAGTGACTACCTCATGAAGCTGGTTGAGAGAATGCCAAGAGTGTGCAAAGCTGTCAAGGCAAAGGGTGGCTTTTTTGAAGAATTTCAAATGTATAAAATATATTTTGATTTTAACACTTTGGTTACTACATGATTCCATATGTGCTAATTCATAGTTTTGATGTCTTCACAATTATTCTACAATGTAGAAAATGGTAAAAAGAAAAACCCTTGAATGAGGGTTTTTGGTGTGTGTGCAGTTTATAAGGTACTCGTTTAAAAATATATATGATTGTTGCAGATGTACAGTTTAATGTACTATTAATAACCTTTTCTGCATATTAGTTAGGATATTTATCTATATGTGTAGTCAACAGGCGGCAGCCATGGCATCATTTTTTACTAACGTTTTAGGAATATAATTTAAACTTTCAACATTCATTTGGAATGGTATTGTACTTAATCAGTAAAAACTGCTGAATGAGTCCAAAAGCGTGCCGTGCCTTAATTATTTTGATAAACCCCCCTGCCTATTCAGTGAGCCATCATTTAAGATTCATACAAAAAACATTACAAGAATATTGATGTCTTGACTTTGTCTAAGGTAACGGTTAACAAAATTAGGTAAATTGACAACGCACACTTTCTTTAACTGCAATGTTAATATGCATTACATGGCATTGTAGATTTGAGATGTCTTTTGACCTAATGTTACACGCTTTCAGACAATGCGCTTATTCGCGATAAAGAAAATGCGCACTAAAATTTCAAAAAGATGAACTTACGTTAACTGATTAACTCTGACAGCCCTACAAAAACATTAGATAACCTTTGTCACATTGTTGACCGTGTACTGCAAGTGGCAGTTCTGTCCGGTTCCCCATTTTTGGGACGTCATGCCATTTTATAAACACCGTCAGACACTTAGTCGATTTAGAAAACGTCCCGACTGACCAGTCAGAAATCAGACTCACCTCCACAGTCCTGTTCATCTGATCCATCCGTACAGTCCACCTCTCCATCACAAACATGGCTGTGCAGGACACACTCTCTCCCATCCTTGCACAGTCTAGAACCCATACGGCACTTCAGGGGCGCAGTTTGGGATGTTGGAGCAGCGATCGTTGGACAGCCAATCTCATCTGAGCCATCATGGCAATGAGCGCGTCCATCACAAACCAGACTCCTCTCAATACATTTCCTCCTGTCCTTACACCGGAACTCACCTGGGAGACACACATAAGAGGGACCATGAAGAAAGGTTAAGAGGGTTAAAGGGGTTTTCTGGGTGGCAAAGCAGTATCAAATATCAGAACGCATTAATATATCTACCTCGGTTTGGACATTTAGTAATGCAGGACTCCTCATCAAAACCATCAGGGCAGTCTCTCAATGTGTCACACAGCTGAGTTTGGGAGATGCACAAAGTTGAGCCCCGACACCTCACTGATGGACTGATACAGACTGGCTGAGCAGGAGGCACTGAGTTGGAAACATGTGCATCCATTTAAATTCATTTTCAGATGAATTGCTTTTTCATATGTTATTAAAAACAGTTTGAATTCTTACATGTAAAAAGTAGCCCATTTCACTGTTGGAGTGTATGTTTGAGGCATCACTGAGCCAGTCAAACTTTTCTTTGACAAGAGCCCAAGCACTTCTCCAGTGTCTCCACAGATCAGACATTTGCTCATTACAAAAGGAGGTATATAGACTTAAATTAACTTTATCGAACAAATCGAACATTTATTGTGGAACTGGGATTCCTGGGAGTACATTCTGATGAAGATCAAAGGTAAGTGAATATGTATAATGCTATTTCTGACTAATGTTGACTGCGCAACATGGCAGAATTTTTTGGGGGCTGGTTTGGGCTCTGAACTCCGTACTCAGATTTTTGCATGGTATGCTTTCTTCTTAACGTTTAAAAAAAATCTGACACAGCAGTTGCATTAAGGAGAAGTGTATCTAAAGTTCCATGCATAACACTTGTATTTTCATCAGCAATTATAATGATTTTTTCTGTAAATCGGTGTGCCTCTGCAAAATCACTGCATGTTTCACGCCAATGTAAAATTACATTTTTGGATATAAATATGCACTTTATCGAACAAAACATACATGTATTGTATAACATGAAGTCCTATGAGTGTCATCTGATGAAGATCAAAGGTTAGTGATACATTTTATCTCCATTTGTGATTTGTGACTCTTTGGCTGGAAAAATGGCTGGGTTTTTCTGTGACTTGGTGATGACCTAAATCGTTTGTGGAGCGTTCGCTGTAAAGCATCTTTGCAATCACTGTGGCTGGATTAACGATCACTTTATCTTTAAAATAGTCCCTAATACATGTATGTTTGAGAATTTTGATTTATGAGATTTGTTGATTTGTATTTGGCGCACTCCAATTTCATTGGCTGTTGGCAAGGGGTTCCTCTAGCGGAAACCGTTCCCAGACAGGTATACTAAACGAATTTTAGGGATGGTTCACGCCACTGACTTATGGTGCTTTCAAGACAACTGGGAACTCCGGAAATATACGAGGTCAAATCATGACGTCCGTGATATTCAGGTCAGAAAGTCAGCGCTCTAGAAAGAAGCCCATGTTCCCGAATTGGATTACAGTTCAAAACACAATTCCCCAGGCTAATTTTTAATTGCCAGCTCAGACCCCCTTTTCCAGGGGTTTTAGTCGATAAATCCCCCTCATAATATTTCCTGCACCATGATACTTTACCCCATTTTAACCCACAATGACCTTGAAACTACTCCCCTCCAAATTAAATTATCCCCACTACAAACACCCTAAATAATTGTTTACCAATATCTGGCAACCCTGTTTAGCTTTCACGCTACAGTTAGGTTTGTATTTAGGGTGAAATGTGAGGTGATTTGCTTTGTGATTTGTCATACCAAATTACTTTTATCCTACATACACTAAGTAGTACATTGAAGATTTGTAAAATGCTGAAAAGTGGCCAAACTAAGTTGATATTTCAGCCAATGGGCGCACGGGCGGCAGGTAGTCTAGTTGTTCGAGCGTCGGGCCAGTAACCAAAAGGTTGCTGGACCAAATCCCTGAGCTGACAAACTAAAAATCTGTCATTCTGAACAAGGAAGTTAAACCACTATTCCCCGGTAGGTCGTCATTGTAAATAAGAATTTGTTCTTAACGGACTTGCCTCGTTAAGTAAAACAAATGTAAATCCATCTTTTACTTGGTTTATTTTTGTCTTATAGTGAATGGCATTAGGGAGTTTGCTTCCCAAATGCAAACAAACATGTCTGCCATCAAAGAATTTAGGTCAAAAGCATTTTTTATTAACATTAATTTAGTCTCATGCTCACCAGATATGTGATGCATTGTAAACAAGTCTAGCTGTTAGGTGGGCAATTTATTTGTTTTTAGTCAGCGCAACATGTGACTGGTTTATGGAATGAATTTGGCTGTGTTCCATGTGATGCTTGGATGATCTTCACATTCATCTTTCACAAGGAAATGTGAAATTAGGACTAAATGTGGGAAGTCCTTTAGTTCCGTCAAAGCAAGGTTGAGATGCTTTTATTTCAGTCTAATAAAACCCTGCTGGGGAAAACCTATTGATTGGCTGAGCCTATGACCTCCCCAGTGTGTGGGCCTGGCTGCCAAGTGGGTGGGTCTGTGCCTTCACTCAGTCATTTTAAATCTGAAGATTAGCGCCTAATTAATTTATTTCAATTGACTGATTTTCTTCAATGAAGCAACTCTGTAAAATCTTTGAAATTGTTCAATGTTGCATTTATATTTTTGTTCACTATACATTACACTATTGTACTAACCTTCCTTTACATCCAGAGCCACGATCACCCTGACAATGCCTGGTCCGACAGGGACATCGTGGACACGCCTCCTGTCCCGCCGGTCCCACACAGTGATGACATCATTAAACAGCGACACCAGGAGCGGAGAGTGAGCGGCCATGATGGAACCAGGGACATTCCACTCTCTGCCTACCAGGTGAGTCTGGGACTTCAACAGACTCATGATCTTCAGATCTACACAGGGTCAAGGAGCACAAAGAACTTGTTTGAGTGGTAAGGCGAAAGCAACCGACTGTTAATTAAAGTCCATGTGCAAAGTCCGTGGCGACAGCCGAACACCGATGTAGCCTTCCAATAGCAAAGTTCAGATCAACCTGGTTCTTAATGTTTAGAAAAGTTTATTTATGTCAAAATAAACACTTCTCCAACACCCATATCGCACACAAACTGAAAATACATAGGTTCTCAAATAAATTGGCGAGATGCTCAAATGTTACAATAATTTGAACATGGTTGCGTTTGCACCAGCCCCACACGACATGATCATTCCTAACCAGATGACCAGCTCAACACCGAGGAGCACAAGAAAAAACATTATAGGAGACAGAATCACTGTTAAAGATAATATTGCAGTAATTGATACTGACCGTCCCCCTCTGTTTTCCAGAGCAGTGTGTTAGATTGTAGGTCCAAAACAATGCGCCCAGCGACGTGTCCCTCCACTCTCAGGACTTTCCTAGGGTTTCCTCCTGGCAGTCTCATGGATAGGATCCAACCAGCCTCCAGCAAGTACAGCCTCCCCCGCTGCCAGTCCAGATAAACATCTCTTACCTCACTGCCTGACTGGTACAGTCTCCGTGGGTAACCCTGATCCATGTTAGTGACGCCAACACAGGCTTCATCACATGACAGCCAGTACAGATTTCTCATCTTCTGGTCTACTGACACCACGCAGGCTAGGAGGCAAGGACAGCACAACATGAATATACTGGACCAGAACAGGCTAGGAGAGGGAATGGACCAACATATCTCAATATTCGGACGGTGTTCCTAATGTTTGATATAGATATATGATTGGCAGAGAAACAAAAAATACAACAAGCAAAAATGTAAGATTTTACCGTGTTACAGTTCATAAGGAAATCAGTCAATTGAAAAATGTATTATTGCCTAATCTATGGATTTCATATGGCTGTGCAGGGATGCAGCCATTGGTGGGCCTGGGAGGGAATAGGCCCAGCCAATCAATGAGTTTATCCCAAAACACATTCAGCTCCTCAGTACCCAACACACTCCACACACACACCCCCCCCCCCCCACCAAATCAAATGTATCTATATAGCCCTTCGTACATCAGCTGATATCTCAAAGTGCTGTACAGAAACCCAGCCTAAAACCCCAAACAGCAAGCAATGCAGGTGTAGAAGCACGGTGGCTAGGAAAAACTCCCTAGAAAGGCCAAAACCTAGGAAGAAACCTAGAGAGGAACCAGGCTATGTGGGGTGGCCAGTCCTCTTCTGGCTGTGCCGGGTGGAGATTATAACAGAACATGGCCAAGATGTTCAAATGTTCATAAATGACCAGCATGGTCGAATAATATTAAGGCGGAACAGTTGAAACTGGAGCAGCAGCACAGCCAGGTGGACTGGGGACAGCAAGGAGTCATCATGTCAGGTAGTCCTGGGACAAACTATTCAGAGACAAACTGATATCTTTCCGACAGATAAGATCTAAACCAGGCCAGAACTTGTCCGTGTAGACCAATTTGGGTTTCCAATCTCTCCAAAAGAATGTGGTGATCGATGGTATCAAAAGCAGCACTAAGGTCTAGGAGCACGAGGACAGATGCAGAGCCTCGGTCCGATGCCATTAAAATGTAATTTACCACCTTCACAAGTGCCGTCTCAGTGCTATGATGGGGTCTAAAACCAGACTGAAGCATTTCGTATACATTGTTTGTCTTCAGGAAGGCAGTGAGTTGTTGCGCAACAGCCTTTTCTAAAAATTTTGACAGGAATGGAAGATTCGATATAGGCCGATAGTTTTTTATATTTTCCGGGTCAAGGTTTGGCTTTTTCAAGAGAGGCTTTATTACTGCCACTTTTAGTGAGTTTGGTACACATCCGGTGGATAGAGAGCCGTTTATTATGTTCAACATAGGAGGGCCAAGCACAGGAAGCAGCTCTTTCAGTAGTTTAGTTGGAATAGGGTCCAGTATGCAGCTTGAAGGTTTAGAGGCCATGATTATTTTCATCGTGTCAAGAGATATAGTACTAAAACACTTGATCGTCTCTCTTGATCCTAGATCCTGGCAGAGTTGTGCAGACTCAGGACAACTGAGCTTTGAAGGAATACGCAGATTTAAGGAAGAGTCCGTAATTTGCTTTCTAATAATCATAATCTTTTCCTCAAAGAAGTTCATGAATTTATCACTGCTGAAGTGAAAGTCATCCTCTCTTGGGGAATGCTGCTTTTTAGTTAGCTTTGCGACAGTATCAAAAAGGAATTTCGGATTGTTCTTATTTTCCTCAATTAAGTTAGAAAAATAGGATGATCGAGCAGCAGTAAGGGCTCTTCGGTACTGCACAGTACTGTCTTTCCAAGCTAGTCGGAAGACTTCCAGTTTGGTGTGGCGCCATTTCCGTTCCAATTTTCTGGAAGCTTGCTTCAGAGCTCAGGTATTTTCTGTGTACCAGGGAGCTAGTTTCTTATGAGAAATGTTTTTAGTTTTTAGGGGTGCAACTGCATCTAGGGTATTGCGCAAGGTTACATTGAGTTCCTCAGGTGGTGAACTGATTTTTGTCCTCTGGCGTCCTTGGGTAGACACAGGGAATCTGGAAGGACATCAAGGAATCTTTGTGTTGTCTGTGAATTTATAGCACGACTTTTGATGATCCTTGGTTGGGGTCTGAGCAGATTATTTGTTGCAATTGCAAACGTAATAAAATGGTGGTCCGATAGTCCAGGATTATGAGGAAAAACATTAAGATCCACAACATTTATTCCATGGGACAAAACTAGGTCCAGCGTATGACTGTGACAGTGAGTGGGTCCAGAGACATGTTGGACAAAACCCACTGAGTCGATGATGGCTCCGAAAGCCTTTTGGAGTGGGTCTGTGGACTTTTCCATGTGAATATTAAAGTCACCAAAGATTAGAATATTATCCGCTATGACTACAAGGTCCAATAGGAATTCGGGGAACTCAGTGAGGAACGCTGTATATGGCCCAGGAGGCCTGTAAACAGTAGCTATAAAAAGTGATTGAGTAGGCTGCATAGATTTCATGACTAGAAGCTCAAAAGACGAAAACGTATTTTTTTTTTTTTGTAAATTGAAATTTGCTATCGTAAATGTTAGCAACACCTCCGCCTTTGCGGGATGCACGGGGGATATGGTCACTAGTGTAGCCAGGTGGTGAGGCCTCATTTAACACAGTAAATTTGTCAGACTTAAGCCATGTTTCAGTCAGGCCAATCACATCAAGATTATGATCAGTGATTAGTTCATTGACTATAATTGTAAATAATAATAAGGCAGAACAGTTGAAACTGGAGCAGCAGCACGGCCAGGTGGACTGGGGACAGCAAGGAGTCATCATGTCAGGTAGTCCTGGGGCTCAGGTCCATCCTGAGACAAGGCTGAGTATAGCCCACAAAGACCTCCGCCACGGCACAACCGAAGGGGGGGGGCGCCAACCCAGACAGGATGACCACATCAGTGAATCAACCCACTCAGGTGACGCACCCACTCCAGGGACGACGAGAGAGCCCCAGTAAGCCAGTGACTCAGCCCCTGTAATAGGGTTAGAGGCAGAGAATCCCAGTGGAAAGAGGGGAACCGGCCAGGCAGAGACAGCAAGGGCGGTTTGTTGCTCCAGAGCCTTTCCGTTCACCCTCCCACTCCTGGGCCAGACTACACTCAATCATATGACCCACTAAAGAGATGAGTCTTCAGTAAAGACTTAAAGGTTGAGACCGAGTTGGCGTCTCTGACATGGGTAGGCAGACCGTTCCATAAAAATGGAGCTCTATAGGAGAAAGCCCTGCCTCCAGCTGTTTGCTTAGAAATTCTAGGGACAATTAGGAGGCCTGCGTCTTGTGACCGTAGCGTACGTGTAGGTATGTACAGCAGGACCAAATTAGAGAGATGGGTAGGAGCAAGCCCATGTAATGCTTTGTAGGTTAGCAATAAAACCTTGAAATCAGCCCTTGCTTTGACAGGAAGCCAGTGTAGAGAGGCTAGCACTGGAGTAATATGATCAAATTTTTGGGTTCTAGTCAGGATTCTAGCAGCCGTATTTAGCACTAACTGAAGTTTATTTAGTGCTTTATCCGGGTAGCCGGAAAGTAGAGCATTGCAGTAGTCTAACCTAGAAGTGACAAAAGCATGGATACATTTTTCTGCATAATTTTTGGACAGAAAGTTTCTGATTTTTGCAATGTTACGTAGATGGAAAAAAGCTGTCCTTGAAATGGTCTTGATATGTTCTTCAAAAGAGAGATCAGGGTCCAGAGTAACGCCGAGGTCCTTCAGTTTTATTTGAGACGACTGTACAACCATTAAGATGAATTGTCAGATTCAACAGAAGATCTGTTTCTTGGGACCTAGAACAAGCATCTCTGTTTTGTCTGAGTTTAAAAGTAGAAAGTTTGCAGCCATCCACTTCCTTATATCTGAAACACATGCTTCTAGCAAGGGCAATTTTGGGGCTTCACCATGTTTCATTGAAATGTACAGCTGTGTGTCATCCGCATAGCAGTGAAAGTTAACATTATGTTTTCGAATAACATCCCCAAGAGGTAAAATAGAGTGAAAACAATAGTGGTCCTAAAACAGAACCTTGAGGAACACCGAAATTTACAGTTGATTTGTGAGGACAATCCATTCACATAGACAAACTGATATCTTTCCGACAGATAAGATCTAAACCAGCCCAGAACTTGTCCGTGTAGACCAATTTGTGTTTCCAATCTCTCCAAAAGAATGTGGTGATCGATGGTATCAAAAGCAGCACTAAGGTCTAGGAGCACGAGGACAGATGCAGAGCCTCGGTCCGATGCCATTAAAATGTAATTTACCACCTTCACAAGTGCCGTCTCAGTGCTATGATGGGGTCTAAAACCAGACTGAAGCATTTCGTATACATTGTTTGTCTTCAGGAAGGCAGTGAGTTGCTGCGCAACAGCCTTTTCTAAAATTTATGAGAGGAATGGAAGATTCGATATAGGCCGATAGTTTTTTATATTTTCCGGGTCAAGGTTTGGCTTTTTCAAGAGAGGCTTTATTGCTGCCACTTTTAGTGAGTAGTACTGCCACTCCACCCACCCACTTCACCCACCGCCCACCGCCCCACACACACCACCCACCGCCCCACACACCCACCGCCCCCCACACACACACTCCACCCACCGCCCCCCACACACACACACTCCACCCCACACTCGACCCACCGCCCCACACACACTCCACCCACCGCCCCACACACACTCCACAACCCCCCCACACACACTCCACAACCCCCTCACACACACACACTCCACACACACTCCACAACCCCCACACTCCACAACCCCCACACTCCACAACCCCCACACTCCACAACCCCCACACACACACCACAACCCCCACACACACACCACAACCCCCACACACACTCCACAACCCCCACACACACACACACACTCCACAACCCCCACACACACTCCACAACCCCCACACACACACTCCACAACCCCCACACACACACTCCACAACCCCCACACTCCACACACTCCACAACCCCCACACTCCACAACCCCCACACTCCACAACCCCCACACTCCACAACCCCCACACTCCACAACCCCCACACTCCACAACCCACACTCCACAACCCACACACTCCACAACCCCCACACACACACTCCACAACCCCCACACACACACTCCACAACCCCCACACACACACTCCACAACCCCCACACACACACTCCACAACCCCCACACACACACTCCACAACCCCCACACACACACTCCACAACCCCCACACACACACACTCCACAACCCCCACACACACACACTCCACAACCCCCACACACACACACTCCACAACCCCCACACACACACTCCACAACCCCCACACACACACTCCACAACCCCCACACACACACTCCACAACCCCCACACACACACTCCACAACCCCCACACACACACTCCACAACCCCCACACACACACTCCACACCCCCCACACACACACTCCACACCCCCCACACACTCCACACCCCCCACACACACTCCACACCCCCCACACTCCACACTCCACAACCCCCACACTCCACACTCCACACTCCACAACCCCCACACTCCACACTCCACAACCCCCACACACACTCCACACCCCCCACTCCACAACCCCCACACACACTCCACAACCCCACACACACTCCACCCACCAAACATTGGTTAAAAACTGAAACACACCCTTCTCTCCCCTCCTATATAAAGCCCTTGATGAAAATATAACTTTCTGTTCCGAGGACGTTAGGGCGACCGTCCTGTTAAAAAGGCTCAGATAATAAGCTGTTCCAAGGACGTGTGGACTTGAGGTCCCCACATTGAAAGGACAAAAACCACCTACAGAACTAAGCCAACCTCAGCAAGAACCTAACGAATATAGCATTGAATTTCAATGTGAAGGTGATGACCTACACACCGGAAGGATGAATTTCGACTACCAACCAGAATACAGTATCCATTCTACCACGCTCCAGTTCTCCACTAGACATTCAGAGGACCAGAGATCATAAAGGAGAAACCGGCCTTCCATCTACAACCAATCTACCGAAGCGCAGATCAGAGTAAATATTTATTGCAATCTCCTTTTTGAAATGGGCAGTTTTTTAGAATGCATAATGAAAGTATTTACGATAGGATAGCTTTGTTACTTTAATCAGATATTAATTACAGATAAATTATTTTATAGAATAGCATGTCATATCACTTAATCCGGCATAGCCACGACATATAGGACAGACTTTACATGTTGCGTTTATATATTTGTTCAGTGTACATGCATATATGCACACAAACACTAAACCTGCACAATATGGCTCCATTATATGTACCTGGTTTCAGCGTAGGGACAGTCTCTGTTTGGCCGGTATTGAGGCTCCAGCGCATCACATGACCAGTGCTGTTCGCCCAGTAGACCCAGTCCCCCCTCCAGTCGATGTCAAAAGACTCCATGACGTCATCCGTAGTCAGCAGTTTGGTCTTGATCAGCTCCTTCCCTTTCAACTCAAACAGGTTCAGTGTTGTGGATGTTGCATAAGCAAACCTGGGATCTGTGTGATAGAATAACAAGTACATTGCTCAACAGATGCTCCAAAGTGCCAGAACTAGCAGAGAAAGTAACAGGGTTAGAATTGTGTAATACATGGTAATCATACATTCACATGAGCCATCTGCCATGAGCAGTTTGTCATCAGGACAGGTACAGGTGAACCCAGCAGGCAGGTCCAGAGTCAGCATGCAGAGCTGGCAGCCAGACTTTACACAGGCTGATGGAGCTTCAAAAAAAATTAAAAATAAAAACATGGAGTTCTCCTACAACAAAGGAGATGTTAGCCTTCGCATGATAAACCCAGATAAAAATCCAACCAGTAAGTGCCGCATTTCTTGAAACCGCCTCATGCCAATGACTCCTTAATGGCTGTGAATGAGCTACGAATGAGCTTACGTTTTCCCCAAGGTGTCTACAGCGTTGTGATGTCTTTTTAGGCATTTCCCTTGAAGAATGGCTGTAAGGGACCATATGGCATGTGGTCACATGGTGTCTCCCGCAGAAAACCTTGCGTAAAATACTGAGGTAGCCATTTTTCCAATCGCTTCTTATGAGAAACCAACTGCCTCGACGGATATATTATCGAATATATTTGTTAAAAACACCTTGAGGATGGATCCTAAACAACGTTTGCCGTGTTTGTCGATATTATGGAGCAAGTTATAGTTGTAGCATTTTAGGGTCGATTTCTCAGCCAAGCATGATGAACGGGAGCTATTTCGCCTACAAAAATATTATTTTTGGAAAAAGGAACATTTGCTATCTAACTGGGAGTCTCCTGAGTGAAAGCATCTGAAGTTCTTCAAAGGTAAATGATTTAATTTGGTTGCTTTTCTTATTTTCGTGAAAATGTTGCCTGCTGCCAGCAGAGCTTAGCATAGCATTATGCCATGATAAACTTACCCAAATGCTTGTCTAGCATTGGCTGTAACGCATATTTTGAAAATCTGAGATGAGTGTTGTTAACAAAAGGCTAAGCTTGTGTTTGAATATATTTTTTTCATTTCATTTGCGATTTTCATGAATAGGAAAAGTTTATAGGGGTATTTATGTCCGTTGCGTTATGCTAATGCATTTGAGGCTATGATTACGCTCCCGGATACGGGTTTGCTCGTCGCAAAAGGTTAACCTCTTGAAGCTAGGGGGCACTATTTTTATCTTTGGAAAAAAAAAGTTCCCAGAGTAAACAGCCTATTTCTTAGGTCTAGAATATGCATATAATTGACAGATTAGGATAGAAAACGCTAAAGTTTCCAAAACTGTGAAAATATTTTGAGTATAACAGAACTGATATTGCAGGCGAAACCCTGAGGAAAATCCAATCAGGAAGTGCCTCTTATTTTGAAACCCTTCTCTTCCTATGCATGCCTATCCTCCATTTAAAGGGAGATCAACCAGATTCCCTTTTCTATGGCTTCCATAAGGTGTCAAGTCTTTAGACAGTTTCAGGCTTTTATTTTGAAAAATGAGTGAAAGATCACATTGCGTAAGTGGATAGGTGGGGGCTCTCAGAGTTTTTGCGCAACTGAGTAAAGCCGCCATTGTTCCTCCCGCTGTTATTGAAAAACCTACACTCGGTTGATATATTATCGAATATATATTTTAAAAACTACCTGAGGAATGATTATAAGAAACGTTTGACATGTTTCTGTGGACATTATGGAGACTATTTGGATTTTCCGTCTGCGTTGTCGTGACCGCTCTTTCCTGTGGATTTCTGAACATAACGACAAACGGAGGTATTTTGGATATAAAAATTATCTTTATGGAACAAAAGGAACATTTGTTGTGTAACTGGGAGTCTTGTGAGTGAAAACACCGGGAGATAAAAGGTAAACAATTAATTTGATTGCTTTTCTGATTTGTGACCAAGCTACCTGATGCTAAGTGTACTTAATGTTTTGTCATGCGATCGATAAACTTACAAACGCTTGGGATCGCTTTCGCTGTAAAGCATCATTTCAAAATCTGAGACAGGTGGATTGACAAAAGGCTAAATTGTGTTTTGCAATTTTTCACTTGTGATTTCATGAATATAATTTTTTTTTTAAATATTATATGAATGTGGCGCTATGCTATTCAGCAGTTGATGACAATTATCACGCTAAAGGGATAGGTAGCGTCAAGAAGTAAAGGTCTTTCTCACATCTGCTACAGAGAGCATGATCACACAATCTGTAACAACCACTCCCTGACCAAGTCTAATACTTACGTTTCATGCAGACCACAAGTCAGTCACAAGTCAGTGTGTCCAAGAAAGTGAAGGTAGCCTGCCTAAATGACTTTCGACCCGTAACACTCACATCGGTACCCATGAAGTGCTTTGACAGGCTGGTCATGACTCACAACACGATTATCCCGGAAACCTTAGACCCACTCCAAACCGCCACAGATGACGCAATCTCAATCGCACTCCACACTGCCCTTCGTCACCTGGACAAAAGGAACACCTATGTTTGAATGTTATTCGTTGACTACAGCTCAGCGTTCACCTTTGTGCCCTCAAAACTCCTCACTAAGCTAAGGACCCTGGTACTAAACACCTCCCCCTGCAACTGGATCCTGGACTTCCTGACGGGCCGCCCCCAGGTGGTAAGTGTAGGCAACACCACATCTGCCATGCTGATCCTCAACACTGGTGCCCCTCAGGGGTTCATGCTCAGTCCCCTCCTGTACTCACTGTTCAACCACAACCGCATGACAACGCACGACTCCAACACCAGCAATAAGTATGCCGACTTCACAAGTGGTAGGCCTGATCAGCGACAATGAGAAGGCTGATAGGGAGGTCGTCAGACCGAGCAGTGTGATGCCAGGAATACAACCTCTCCCTCAACGTGAGCAAGACAAAGGAGCGGATCGTGGACTACAATGAAAGGAAGGCCGAACATGACACCATTCACAGACAGGGTTGTAGTGGAGCGGGTCGAGAGTTCCAATTCCTTGGTGTCCATCATTAAACTATCATGGTCCAAAAACACCAAGACAGTTGTGAAGTCACAACAATGCCATTTCCCCCCAAGATCCTCAAAAAGCAATCCACCTGCACCATTGAGAGCCTCCTGACCAGTTGCATCACCACCTGGTATGGCAACTGCCTTATAAGGAGCTACAGAGGGTAATGCTTACAGCCCAGTAAATCACTGGGGCCAAACTTCCTGCCATCCAGGACCTATATACAAGCCGGTGTCAGAGGAAGGCAAAAAAAATTAAATGTAATTTACTCCAGTCACCCAAGTCAGATTGTTCTCTCTACTACAGCAGTACCGGAGCGCCGCCACCAAGTCTAGGTCCAAAAGGCTCCTTAACAGCTTCTACCCCCAAGCCATAAGACTACTGAAGAAATAATCAAATGGCCACCCGGACTATTTACATTTAATTATATTTCTTTAACTGTATTGTTGGTTAAGGTCTTGTAAGTAAGCATTTCACGGTAAGGTCTGTTGTATTTGGCGCATTGTGACAAATTAAAGGCAAACTCAGCTCCATCATACATTGAATCAGATAGTTCAATCATCAAAACCGACTGATATGCCAAATCTTCAATGATTTTTTCATTGACAAGATTTGCGAACTTGGACATGACATACCAGCAACAAGCACTGACACTACACATCCAAATACAAAAGTTTGGGGTCACTTTGAAATGTCCTTGTTTGATAGAAAAGCACATTGTCAATTAAAATAACATCAAATTTATCAGAAATACAGTGTAGACATTGTTAATGTTGTAAATTACTATTGTAGCTGGAAACGGCTGATTTTTAATGGAGTATCTACATAGGCGTACAGAGGCCCATTATCCGCAATGATCACTCCTGTGTTCTTAGGACACTAAAGAAGCCTTTCTATTGACTCTGAAAAACACCAAAAGAAAGATGCCCAGGGTCCCTACTCATCTGTGTGAATGTGCCTTAGGCATGCTGCAAGGAGGCATGAGGACTGCAGATGTGGCCAGGGCAATACATTGTCATGTTTTTACTGAGAGACACCTAAGAAAGCGTTACAGGGAGATAGGATGGACAGATCGTCCTCGCAGTGGCAGACCACGTGCAACACCTGCACAGGATCGGTACATCCGAACATCACACCTACGGGACGGGTACAGGATGGCAACAATAACTGCCAGAGTTATACCAGGAACGCACGTATTCTTACTCATTCCTTTACACTTGTGTTTTTAAGGTAGTTGTTGTGAAACTGTTAGGTTAGATATTACTGCATGGTCAGAACCTGAAGCACAAGCATTTCGCTACACACGCATTAACATCTGCTAACCATGTGTATGTGACAAATACAATTTGATCCTTCCATCAGTGCTCAGACTGTCCGCAATAGGTCGAGGCTGGACTGAGGGCTTGTAGGCTGGACTGCGGGCTTGTAATTTTTTATATTTTTACATTTTATTTAACTAGGCAAGTCAGTTAAGAACAAATTCTTAGTTACAATGGCGGCCTAGGAAGAGTGGGTTAACTGCCTTGTTCAGGGGCAGAATAACATTTTTACCTTGTCAGCTCGGGGATTCAATCTAGCAACCTTTCGGTTACTGGCCCAATACTAACCACTAGCCTACCTGCCACTCAAAAATGTTATTTGCCTTTAGAGTTAGCATGATATACCCCATACCTTTCGGCTGCTGTTGTTCATGGTATGCCTCTAGGACAGGGAGTGTTGTCCTCTGAATAAAGGTCTTCTGATTAGGTCGGTCCTGAGGGGAGCGCCACAGACCCTTCTGATCTGTCCAGTAGAACCACCTCTCAATCACCGCCAGGCTCTGAGCTGGTCTCCTCTTGAAGAACTCCAGAAAGCTGTAGCGACCACTCCCATCCACTCGCACAGTCTCTATGGACTGAGAAAGAATAAAAACAATTGGTTTTACCTTGGCAATATGTTAATTGCTGTGGACAGACAAGCAGTACTATTGCTTATAGCTGGACTATATCATGAACCTTTTTAAAATGACTCATCCAGTACAGCCTCCTAGCTGTAACGTCCAGGGTCAGACTCCGTGGAGCCTGTGCAGTGAGGACCACCAGAGATTCCTGCTTTATCCCATCCATCCCAGATCTCTCCAGAGTAATTTTATCACCTGGACCTTTGTTGATCCAAAACAACAAGCTGCAAAGTAAAGGAGGAAATGACAAATTGTTGCGATAAATGCCCCAACCACTGATCAAAAGTACCACAAATATTAACATGATCCAACCTTTCAATGGGAAGAAGGACCAGCTCCAACGGGTCTATGTTCTTGGCCAAGACCGTTGCAAATCCACTCCCATCAGCTGCCCCAACATGAATAGACCGGGTCTTCTGGTTGGTCCAGTACAGCTGGCCTGTCAGCCAATCACAGACTAGACTTCTAACCCCATATTGTCCTGAGAGCAGAGGGGAACCACATCACAACTCTACATACCTAGTGTCCAGGGCAGGCTCCAGGCATAATCAAACTCAGTCAGGGTCTCAACTTAATGTTGAAAGTTTGAATAGTAGAATACACAAGGTGCCATTCAGAAACGGACCAGGCCCAAATCCGACATTTGGGGGAAGAGGCAAATTTAGGGGCCGGTGTGCAGGATACCTGACGAGACCTGACGAGTGGATAAACCACCTCGAACCTCCATTATAACATTCAATCACTGGAGAATAAACTGGATGAGCTGCACTCTACACTATCAATGTAATATTTTTCTCCAACTAGTGGCTGAACAAGAACGGAAAATATGAATGGAATGGAAAATACACATCCAGCTGTTTTTTCTACTCTATACTGCGTTGGGTAAGCTCGGGGGGGTTCAAACTTTCCATGGAGGGCCTAGTGTCAGCTGGTTTTCCCCTTTCAAATAAGACCAAGACAACCAGGTGAGGCGCATTCCTTACAAATTAGTGACCTTAACTCATCAATCAAGTACAGGGAAGGAACAAACACTCCATGGAATGAGTTTGACACATGCTGTAAACCATACTATTTACCAAGATAGTTTATTCAACTTTTTCTCGCAGTCTACTTACCACCACAAACCGATGCTGGCACTAAGTCTGCAATCGAGCTGTATAGGGCTATAAGCAAAATAACTGCTTGCAGTGCGGTAGCCGTGCAGTTGCCGTGCAATTTTTAGAGCCTTCCTCTGACCGTGCATAGTATATAGGTTCTGGATGGCAGGAAGCTTGGCCCCAGTGATGTTCTGGGCCGTACGCACTACCGTCTGCACCAGGCGGTGATGCAACCAGTGATGCAACATGCTCTCAATGATGCAGCTGTAGAACCTTTTGAGGATCTGAGGACCCATGCCAAATATTTTCAGTCTCCTGAGGGGGAATATGTTTTGTTGTGCCATCTTCACGACTGTCTTTGTGTGCTTGGACCATGTAAGCTTCCCAGTAAAGCATTAACCATCAAGCAACCCAGAAGTGTTAAATGTCCCATATTAACATATGCATCCTGAGAAACAAGGTTCCATGAAGTCAATAACTTGCGTGTCAGAGATTACATTCATATTCTGACTCTGAAGCTCCCTTAGATAATACCTTTGATGATACAGTAGTAGCAATACACGGCTATAACATCGACCGAATAGACAAACGCCAAAGTGGGCGATGTTCGTCTATATTCAGAACCACATTCCTGTAAAGCTTAGACGATCTCATGTTGAATACTGTTGAAGTAATAAGGCTACAGGTTCATTTGCCTCACCTTAAGCCCATGCTAACACTACACATCCAAGTATATCTGACCAAATTATGAAAGACAAGAATTTACTTTTGAATTCCGTAAAGTCAGTGTGGAAGAGGAAATAATTGTTGTCTATTAACAATGATAAGCCACCTGGGTCTGACAATCTGGATGGAAAATTACTCAGGATAATGGACAATATTGCCACACCTTCAATTTAAGCTTACTAGAAAGTGTGTGCTCTCAGGCCTGGAGGGAAGCTGAAGTCATTCCGCTACTAAAAACCCCTCGACTGGCTCAAATAGCTTACCAATCAGCCCGTTACCAACCCTTAGTAAACTTGTGTAAAAAAAATGGTGTTTGACCAGATCCAATGCTATTTCACGGTAAACAAATTGACAGCAGACTTTCAGCACGCTTATAGGGAAGGACACTCATGCACAGCACTTACATAAATGACTGATGATTGGCTGACAGAAATTGATGATAAATTGATTGTGGGGCTGTCTTGTTAGACTTCAATGCAGCTTTTAATGTTATCGATCATAGTCTGCTGCTGGAAAAACTTGTGTTATGGCATTACACCCCCTGCTATAATGTGGATGAGGAGTTACTTGTCTAACAGAACACAAAGGGTGTTCTTTAATGGAAGCCTCTCCAACATAATCCCAGTAGAATCAGAAATTCCCCAGGGTAGCTGTTTAGGCCACCTTTTTTCAGTCTTTACTAATGACATGCCACCGGCTTTGTGTAAAGCTCAACAGGATACATGTCAGCTACTACAGCAACTGAAATGACTGCAACACTTTAAAGCTGCAGTTAGTTTCGGAATGGTAGCAATGATTTAGTCAAATATTTCCAAAACTTAAAGCATTGTATTGGGGACAAATCATTCACTAATCCCCAAAGCTAAACTACATCTCGTAATGAATAATGTGAAATTTGAGCTCGCTGATGTGACTAAACTGCTTGCAGTAACCCTGGATTGTAAACTGTCATGGTCAAAACATATTGATACAACATTAGCTAAGATGGGAGAAGTCTGTCCATAATAAAAGAACTGATCTGCCTTCGTAACACTCAACAAGGCAAGTTCTACAGGCCCTAGTTTTGTCACCCAGACTACTGTTCAGTAGTGTGGTTAGGTGCCACAAAGAGGGACTTAGACAAATTGCAGTTGGCTCAGAACACAGCAGCCCTGTAGGCCCTTAAAAGTACTCTCATTCTCTCATTTGTTTCGAAGTATTTAGCAAGCTAGCCAATGGTTAGCCTGGGTGCTTGACTGTTTTAAGGTCAGATCAACGCTCGGATAAACACTACTTTTCGGCCAGAGCATCCAGTGTGTGCTCAGAATGCTCAAAGAGCGAAACGCTTTGATTTTATGAACGGACAATCTGACAAAGCTCTGAGTTTACGAACGCCCAAAGCACACTCTGGCACGCGATTAAATGTATGAACAGTCCAGTAAGTATAAGCCAACCTTTAGTATTGAAAAGCTTTGGTTGTTTAGTACATAGTCTCACATGTGAATTCTTAAAGAGATGAGTGGGGCTAAAGCTTAGAAAGGTGTGAACAAAGCTTTCCAGTAGGTACCAAAACACTCAAGGGCCATCATTAGTCCTTTACTTATAGGGGGAGATCAAGCTGATCCTAACTGTTATAGGCCTATTTCACCCTGTATCAAAAGCGTTGGAAAAACTTGTCAATAATCAACTGACTGGCTTTCTGATGTCTATAGTATTCTCTCTGGTATGCAATCTGGTTCCCGCTCAAGTTATGGATGTGTCACTGCAACCTCACAGGTCCTCAATGATATCACCATTGCCCTTGATTCTAAGCAATGTTGTGCTGCTATTTTTATTGACTTGGCCGATTCTTTTGACACAGTAGACCATTTGTGGGCCGGCTAAGGAGTTGTCTGAGGGGTCTTTGGCCTGGTTTGCTAAGTACCCCTCAAAGAGTGCAGTGTATAAAGTCAGAAAATCTGCTCTCTCAGCCACTGCCTGTCACCAAGGGTGTAGCTCAAGGCTCGATCCTAGGCCCCACACTCTTCTCAATTTACATCAACATAGCTTCATACTGTCTAAGCTCTCATCCATGTATATGCCGATACAGTCTTCTACTCAGCTGGCTCCTCCCTGGATTTTGTGTTAAATACTCTACAAAGCTTTCTTAGTGTCCAACAAGCTTTCTCTGTCCTTAACCTTGTTCGGAATATCTCCAAAACAAAGGTCATGTGGTTTGTTAAGAAGAATGTCCCTCTCTCCACAGGTGTGATTACTACCTCTGTGGTTTTAGAGCTTTAGGTAGTCACCTCATACAAGTACTTGGGAGTATGGCTAGAGGGTACACTGTCCTTCTCAGCAAATATCAAAGCTGCAGGCTAAAGTTAAGTCTAGACTTGGTTTCCTCTATCTTAATCACTCCTTTCACCCCAGCTGCCAAACTAACTCTTATACAGATGACCATCCTACCCATGCTAGATTATGGAGACATAATTTATAGATCGGCAGGTAAGGGTACTCTCGAGCGGCTATAAATTCTTTACCATTCGCCATCAGATTTGCCACCAATACTCCTTATAGGACACACCACTACTCTATACTCTTCTGTAAACTGGTCATCTCTGTATACCCGTCACGAGACTCACTGGCTGGTGCGCTTATTTATAAAACCCTCTTAGGCATCACTTCCACCTATCAGAGATATCTACTGCAGCCCTGATCCTCCACATATAACACCCATTCTGCCAGTCACATTTTGTAAGGTCCCCAAAGCACACATCCCTGAGTCACAAGTCTTCAGTTCTCTGCAGCTAGCGACTGAAACGAGCTGCAACAAACACTAAAACTAGACAGTTTTATCTCAATATCTTCATTCAAAGACTCACTCATGGACACTGACAGTTGTGGCTGCTTTGCGTGATGTATTGCTGTCTATTGTCTTGGCCTTTGTGCTGTTGTCTATTCCCAATAATATTTATACCCTGTTTTGTGCTGCTGCCCTGCTGCGCCGCCGCCTCTGCCCCGCCTCTGCCCCGCCTCTGCCCCGCTGCTCTGCCCCGCTGCTCTGCCCCGCTGCTCTGCCCTGCCGCGCTGCTGCCCTGCCCTGCCGCGCTGCTGCCCTGCCGCGCTGCTGCCCTGCCGCGCTGCTGCCCTGCCGCGCTGCTGCCCTGCCCTGCCGCGCTGCTGCCCTGCCCTGCTGCGCTGCTGCCCTGCCCTGCTGCGCTGCTGCCCTGCTGCGCTGCTGCCCTGCCCTGCTGCGCTGCTGCCCTGCCGCTGCCCTGCTGCCATATATTTGTTAAAAATATTACATATTTAATCCCAGCCCCCTTTTGGTAGGCCGTCATTGTAATAACAATGTTCTTAACTGACTTGCCTAGTTAAAGGTTAAATTAATAAAAAATAAAAATCTGCTACATCAGAACAAACCAACCATCAGAGGATTCTGCTACATCAAACAAACCAACCATCACAGGATCCTATCAGAACGAACCAACCGTCAGGATCCAGATTGGTTGTCATCCAATATGATTACGTAGTACCTGTTGACTATCAAACCAGGAGAAACTAGTTAAGCTAGCTTGGCTAATTGAGGCTGCATGTACTCTCGTACCACACAGTTAAAAATAACTCCAATCAGAATGTTAAGTAGCAGCCTACCTGTTGGCTTTTGGTCATTGTAGCCTATCCTTCTAATGTTTTATCCCTTCCCTATCCTTCTCTAATATTGAAAATTTCATAGATGATCTCGTAACTTTTGCCAGAGGCTTTGACTGTAGTCTTTTGCTGCTTTGACTGATTGACCAACTAGTTACATGCACCACTCGTGACAACCAAGAGCAGCAGCATAAATTACAATTTCTCTCTACTGCAGCAGTCGCCATCAGATCTGTATGGGTCCTTCCGGACAAGTCAATTAAAATGACACACCCTGATAGGCTACACACCGCTCACGTCGCAAAATAAATACATCTATGTTATTCAATTATTGCACCCACACTGCTTGCGCACGTCAATGAGCGTCTGCGTTGCCAAGGGCTAAAATAGAAGTCCTTTCTATTCCTGACGCAGATCAGGCTGCAAGTGTTGCCTCTCCCATCTCCTCGGTTTATAGAAGCAGGTACCCACGTGCCATCTCATTGGTTATACCCATATGGGTGGATTGAAAGACAAACTGTTGCTGGTTGTCGTGGTAATATTTTAGATGCCAATCATATAAGCTAAACAATGAAAAGCCTTGAAGGAGGAGAGATTACTAGAAACGATTCAGTTGACCATTTTTATGTGTGGATTAATTGTCGGAGTAGAGGCCCTTGTGCATTTCAGGTAAAATAACCTAATTTTAATATCCCAGGATAAATTAGCTAGCAACAGCAAGCTAGCTAAAAAGGACAAATTAGCTAGCAAGTGCATGCTACTAACTAGCTATATTGCCATGAATGTTTAATGCTTTTCGACCTGTCCCCAAATTAATGTCATTGGTTCAGAGTTTGTTTTGATATTTCAACCTGCGTGTCGTGATCGTGTTTGGTGTAGGGGGACAAAATAAATTCATGCTCGAAGGAGCACGCGCGCAGCCGGTTTGGGTTCGGTGTGAGAACCATGATAATCATATCAGATCTGAACCAGACCTGTGAGAGTTAGAGTTCTGGATCCGGACCTGCTCAGGTCCCTAATCAGGTATTCAGGTACATGTGGAGCCATAAAGACCTCTAGATCCTGCTACATCAGCAGAAACCAATCATGATAGAGAATCAGAAGACACCCACCATGATAAAGGATCCTGCGCTGCTTTTCCTTAGCCTTGTAGATGTTCCCCTGGTTATCAGCCCAGTAGAATGAGCTCCTGGAGAGGTCAAAGGCCAGGGCCAGAGGGTCATAGCCAGTACTCTGAATGGACTCGAATCTCAGAGTCTTCAGATTCAGAAATCCGATAGTTCCGTTCTTTGCAGTCAGAAACTTTGTATAATTTTCTGAAAAGCATTGGATGTTGATCAGGTTTAGATAACCAGTCAGAAGTTAATCAAACTAATGTTACTATGAAAAGTCACCTTTAGCATAGCAGTAGGTGGTTCCTTGAAGCTGGAAGCCATCTCGGCAGTGGCAGTAGAAGGACCCGGGTGTGTTGACACAGAAGTGCATGCATGGACCATAAGCCAGAGCGCATTCATCCACATCTAAAGAGGGGAGAGCAAACAGGTTCAGTATTTGAGTTAACCCTCACCAACTGAGCTACAGAGGACCCGAACCCAACTAAGGCAGAGCGCTTTCATTCACATCTACAGAGGGGTTTATAGTATTTAGGCTTACATTAAAGGAATAGATCATGAAACCAGTCATGACAATAACTCAACAGGATCACAGACATCCTCACCCAGACAGGAGGCTCCGTTAGCAGACAGCCTATGGCCTTTAGGACAGGAGCAGAGGGCTCCCCAGGGCTGATCCACACAGGAGTGACTGCAGCCACCGTTCTCTTCTGAACAGGTCCTCCCTGGAAGGTAGAGATGAGTCAGATCAGCCTGTCCTTCGACGTGTTTCAGATGCCATAACAGTCAGTTATGAATAAGAGGTTCATATAGGTAGTGGTGAGGGGTTAGATGTTAGAGCAGGGGTGTCAAGCTAATTGACCCGTGGTCAGCATGTGGTCTTCACCGAGGTCTGGTGGGACCCACTTAAAATGTATTATATAGGGGCCTCCCAAGTGGCACAATAGTCTAAGGCACTGCATCAGTGCTAGCTATGCCACTAGACACTCTGGGTTCGAGTCCAGGCTCTGTCGCAGCCGGCCGCGACCGAGAGACCCATGGGGCGTCGCACAATTTGCCCGGCATCGTCTGGCTTAGGGGAGGGCTTGGCCGGCAGGGATGTCCTTTTCCCATCTTGCTCTAGCGACTCCTGTGGAGGGCTGGACAGTGCACGCTGACACGGACGCGAGGTGTACGGTTTTTCCTCCGATACATTAGTGCGGCTGGCTTCCAGGTTAAGTGGGCATTGTGTCAAGAAATGGTGTGGCTCTGTTGGGTTTCGGAGGACGCACGGCTCTCGACCTTCGCCTATCCCGAGTCCGTAAGGAAGTTGCAGCGATGAGACAAGACTAAATGTTTTTTATTTCATTGCGGTCAAAATTTGCAAAGAATTGTGTTCTTGCTTTTGTTTGGATGATTATTAGCAAGCGGGACAGATTGAAAAGTCAATAAATGTAGGTCCACAATTTGGTTTTAGTGATCTGTGTACAGATCGTTTTCCCCTGAAAAGCTTTTCCTTAAATCCACATGATTGAATTGGCCAAGGGGCCGGTTCTGGCCAGTGAGCCGTATG
Source organism: Oncorhynchus mykiss (assembly GCF_057628025.1). Taxonomy (NCBI): domain Eukaryota; kingdom Metazoa; phylum Chordata; class Actinopteri; order Salmoniformes; family Salmonidae; genus Oncorhynchus; species Oncorhynchus mykiss. The sequence goes on along the minus strand of NC_143026.1, from coordinate 41,518 downwards.
TTTGAAACCTCTGGGTTAGAGGTTCCTACCACCGGTAAAGGGTTAGACTGAAGGTTAGTGTTAGCGGTCAAAGGTTATAATTTCCTACCACAGGTAGAGGGTTCATCACTGCCATCAGAGCAGTGCAATTTTCCATCACATCTCTCATCTTCAGTCAGACACTCCCCTCCAGGACAACGCACAGCCATTGGCCCACACCGGCCTGGAAGAGTAAAAGCTTTAAAAACGCATCAAAACTACACCACACTACATGCCTTCCTGCAAGAGGAACAAACACACATACCCAGACCTGTAGGTTACATACTACTTCGCCTGATTATTTTTTGTCAGTCTAATTTATTGATATATTGTCTGAAACAAAGCACTGCAAAAACATGGAAGCCAGAATGTTGAATGAAATAACATGTAAACATACTCAGTGGTCTGTCCTGTTGGCCCTTCAGCTGCTCAACATTTTTGACAAAATAACCGTAGGAATGCATTGTTAAACCAAGGTTTTAGAACACCGGTTATGAAGATTGAATTTCTATCACCTGGCACATAGGCAAGACCATGTCAACACCTGCAAGACTTCAGTTAGTATGCATGGTTCGCGTGCATGCACTGTACTTCCTGTGCCCATGCTTTCAGTCATGAGCAAACATATTTTTTATTACCATGTCTGTTTAGTTATACTTTCCTGTGGATATTTTGTAAAATGTTGACCGGCTGAAGGTCCCAACACCACAGACAATTGGTAAAGTTAGTTCAAATGTAATTTGGAACATAGTTTTTTTTCTTACTGTTTAAATGTGCATGGCATTGCCTACACAATTGAAGGTCTTATCATGTTTTGTGACTACATACTACTGTACACAGGCCAAAAGACTTGCTCTTCTCGTTTCCATAATAGCTCCCATTACATGGTAACTGAATAGTTCCTAAATTCCATAGTATCACATACATGCCCTCGTTGTTTCCATAATATCTCACCACAGGCCTCATCAGAGTTGTCCACACAGTCGTTAGCACCGTTACAGTATAGGTCCTTGGGGATGCAGATCTTATTCCTACACCTCCAGTCCCCCTGCAGACAGCCCTGGTTCTCTGGGCAGTTAAACTCATCAGACCCATCAGAACACTGGCGCTGCCCATCACATACTGCAGAGGTACTTACACAACCAGGAGCCCCGGCCATGCAGGCAACCTGGCCCCTAGGACAGGCTGGGGAACAAGGACAAACAGACCTATTGTGAACAGACTACAGTAAATACATTTAACAGACCTAAGTGATATAGGTCAACAGTAAATACAGGGTTAATGTTACATTTAGAACATTACCACATCAACAAATATGTTCTCCTGGAAGAGGGCAGAAACAGTGAAACATAGCATAACTTACGGCAGGCCATTTCATCAGAGCCGTCCATACAGTCGCCATTTCCATCGCAGTGCCAGGAAAGAGGCAGACAAGCTCCATCATCACACTGCCACTGGTTACCCCCACACTGCTGGCCAAAACCTGCAAGACAACACAGGTTAGGGCCCACACAGGTTAGTGCCCAAACCTACAAGGCACAAAACATTCCACACAAATAACTGGCAGGTGTTTACTACTGTAAGGCTACATGATATCAATCAATGTTTACAAGACAAAAATGAATAAACTTAATACTGCAGCTCATTCAGAACCATTTTACCTGTCAAACATTTCAAGCTGATAAGTAAAAGCAGGCATGTGAACTGCAGCAGTTCCATGACCGACCATGAAGCTTGTTAGGACCAAACAGTACAAGCCTTACAGGGATAGTCTTTATTGAGTAACAATCAACTACACATGGTTCTGATTGGTCTAATTAACTACACTCTGTTCTCATTGGAGGGTCACTGGGATCACCAGCTGCATGTTGATTGTAGGGGGAAGGGAAGATAGAGCCATAGGATAAAGACATGGGGCTGGTTTCTTTAAAGCATCTTTATGCCTGGCGTACACTACACAACTTTCAAAATCCTAACATCGCTGACCCCCCCCGTGATATGCAGCTGTTCAGGGAAGCTAGAAACCATTATACACAGGCAGTTAGAAAAGCCAAGGCTAGCTTTTTCAAGCAGAAATTTGCTTCTTGCAACACTAACTCAAAAAAGTTCTGGGACACTGTAAAGTCCATGGAGAATAAGAACACCTCCTCCCAGCTGCCCAATGCACTGAAGATAGGAAACACTGTCACCACTGATAAATCCACCATAATTGAACATTTCAATAAGCATTTTTCTACTGCTGGCCATGCTTTCCACCTGGCTACTCCTACCCCTGTCAACAGCACTGCACCCCCAACAGCAACTCGCCCAAGCCTTCCCCATTTCTCCTTCTCCCAAATCCATTCAGCTGATGTTCTGAAAGAGCTGCAAAATCTGGACCCCTACAAATCAGCCGGGCTAGACAATCTGGACCCTTTCTTTCTAAAATGATCTGCCGAAATTGTTGCCACCCCTATTACTAGCCTGTTCAACCTCTCTTTCGTGTCGTCTGAGATTCCCATAGATTGGAAAGCAGCTGCGGTCATCCCCCTCTTCAAAGGGGGGGACACTCTTGACCCAAACTGCTACAGACCTATATCTATCCTACCATGCCTTTCTAAGGTCTTCGAAAGCCAAGTCAACAAACAGATTACCGACCATTTTGAATCTCACCATACCTTCTCTGCTACGCAATCTGGTTTCAGAGCTGGTCATGGGTGCACCTCAGCCACGCTCAAGGTCCTAAACGATATCTTAACCGCCATCGATAAGAAACATTACTGTGCAGCCGTATTCATTGATCTGGCCAAGGCTTTCGACTCTGTCAATCACCACATCCTCATCGGCAGACTCAACAGCCTTGGTTTCTCAAATGATTCCCTCGCCTGGTTCACCAACTACTTCTCTGACAGAGTTCAGTGTGTCAAATCGGAGGGTCTGTTGTCCGGACCTCTGGCAGTCTCTATGGGGGTGCCACAGGGTTCAATTCTTGGACCGACTCTCTTCTCTGTATACATCAATGAGGTCGCTCTTGCTGCTGGTGAGTCTCTGATCCACCTCTACGCAGACGACACCATTCTGTATACTTCCGGCCCTTCTTTGGACACTGTGTTAACAACCCTCCAGGCAAGCTTCAATGCCATACAACTCTCCTTCCGTGGCCTCCAATTGCTCTTAAATACAAGTAAAACTAAATGCATGCTCTTCAACCGATCGCTACCTGCACCTACCCGCCTGTCCAACATCACTACTCTGGACGGCTCTGACTTAGAATACGTGGACAACTACAAATACTTAGGTGTCTGGTTAGACTGTAAACTCTCCTTCCAGACCCATATCAAACATCTCCAATCCAAAGTTAAATCTAGAATTGGCTTCCTATTTCGCAACAAAGCATCCTTCACTCATGCTGCCAAACATACCCTTGTAAAACTGACCATCCTACCAATCCTCGACTTTGGCGATGTAATTTACAAAATAGCCTCCAATACCCTACTCAACAAATTGGATGCAGTCTATCACAGTGCAATCCGTTTTGTCACCAAAGCCCCATATACTACCCACCATTGCGACCTGTCGTTGGCTGGCCCTCGCTTCATACTCGTCGCCAAACCCACTGGCTCCATGTCATCTACAAGACCCTGCTAGGTAAAGTCCCCCCTTATCTCAGCTCGCTGGTCACCATAGCATCTCCCACCTGTAGCACACGCTCCAGCAGGTATATCTCTCTAGTCACCCCCAAAACCAATTCTTTCTTTGGCCGCCTCTCTTTCCAGTTCTCTGCTGCCAATGACTGGAACGAACTACAAACATCTCTGAAACTGGAAACACTTATCTCCCTCACTAGCTTTAAGCACCAACTGTCAGAGCAGCTCACAGATTACTGCACCTGTACATAGCCCACCTATAATTTAGCCCTATCAACTACCTCTTTCCCAACTGTATTTAATTAATTTATTTATTTTGCTCCTTTGCACCCCATTATTTTTATTTCTACTTTGCACATTCTTCCATTGCAAAACTACCATTCCAGTGTTTTACTTGCTATATTGTATTTACCTTGCCACCAAGGCCTTTTTTGCCTTTACCTCCCTTCTCACCTCATTTGCTCACATTGTATATAGACTTGTTTATACTTTATTATTGACTGTATGTTTGTTTTACTCCATGTGTAACTCTGTGTTGTTGTATCTGTCGAACTGCTTTGCTTTATCTTGGCCAGGTCGCAATTGTAAATGAGAACTTGTTCTCAACTTGCCTACCTGGTTAAATAAAGGTAAAATAAAAAATAAATAAAAATGATATTACACTCTTTTCTGACGTTTTTTGTCTTGGCAATGTAGTGGTGCTAAGAGATTCTTTACTTGGATTCTCAATTCTCAAAATCCTTCAGAGCTTGATGCTTTGGTTAAAGGCAAGTATAAATGCAATCTACAGTGCCTTGCGAAAGTATTCGGCCCCCTTGAACTTTGCGACCTTTTGCAACATTTCAGGCTTCAAACATAAATATATAAAATTGTATTTTTTTGTGAAGAATCAACAACAAGTGGGACACAGTCATGAAGTGGAACGACATTTATTGGATATTTCAAACTTTTTTAACAAATCAAAAACTGAAAAATTGGGCGTGCAAAATTATTCAGCCCCTTTACTTTCAGTGCAGCAAACTCTCTCCAGAAGTTCAGTGAGGATCTCTGAATGATCCAATGTTGACCTAAATGACTAATGATGATAAATACAATCCACCTGTGTGTAATCAAGTCTCCGTATAAATGCACCTGCACTGTGATAGTCTCAGAGGTCCGTTAAAAGCGCAGAGAGCATCATGAAGAACAAGGAACACACCAGGCAGGTCCGAGATACTGTTGTGAAGAAGTTTAAAGCCGGATTTGGATACAAAAAGATTTCCCAAGCTTTAAACATCCCAAGGAGCACTGTGCAAGCGATAATATTGAAATGGAAGGAGTATCAGACCACTGCAAATCTACCAAGACCTGGCCGTCCCTCTAAACTTTCAGCTCATACAAGGAGAAGACTGATCAGAGATGCAGCCAAGAGGCCCATGATCACTCTGGATGAACTGCAGAGATCTACAGCTGAGGTGGGAGACTCTGTCCATAGGACAACAATCAGTTGTATATTGCACAAATCTGGCCTTTATGGAAGAGTGGCAAGAAGAAAGACATTTCTTAAAGATATCCATAAAAAGTGTTGTTTAAAGTTTGCCACAAGCCACCTGGGAGACACACCAAACATGTGGAAGAAGGTGCTCTGGTCAGATGAAACCAAAATTGAACTTTTTGGCAACAATGCAAGACGTTATGTTTGGCGTAAAAGCAACACAGCTGAACACACCATCCCCACTGTCAAACATGGTGGTGGCAGCATTATGGTTTGGGCCTGCATTTCTTCAGCAGGGACAGGGAAGATGGTTAAAATTGATGGGAAGATGGATGGAGCCAAATACAGGACCATTCTGGAAGAAAACCTGATGGAGTCTGCAAAAGACCTGAGACTGGGACGGAGATTTGTCTTCCAACAAGACAATGATCCAAAACATAAAGCAAAATCTACAATGGAATGGTTCAAAAATAAACATATCCAGGTGTTAGAATGGCCAAGTCAAAGTCCAGACCTGAATCCAATCGAGAATCTGTGGAAAGAACTGAAAACTGCTGTTCACAAATGCTCTCCATCCAACCTCACTGAGCTCGAGCTGTTTTGCAAGGAGGAATGGGAAAAAATGTCAGTCTCTCGATGTGCAAAACTGATAGAGACATACCCCAAGCGACTTACAGCTGTAATCGCAGCAAAAGGTGGCGCTACAAAGTATTAACTTAAGGGGGCTGAATAATTTTGCACGCCCAATTTTTCAGTTTTTGATTTGTTAAAAAAGTTTGAAATATCCAATAAATGTTGTTCCACTTCATGATTGTGTCCCACTTGTTGTTGATTCTTCACAAAAAAATACAGTTTTATATCTTTATGTTTGAAGCCTGAAATGTGGCAAAAGGTCGCAAAGTTCAAGGGGGCCGAATACTTTCGCAAGGCACTGTAGTAGTAGTCATTGCTCCTGCTCCAGAGTCTACACATTCTGGGTGATGGGATACAATGTCATCATCTTTGGCTTCTTCTCTGGCCAGCTCTCATTGGCTATTGCTGATCATCATTCTCAAAACTTGTTGTTGCAATCTCACACTACAAGTGCATTGCAGATTTTGTGCCGATAAAATCAAACATCTTTGGGCCTCCCGAGTGCCACTAGAGATCCTGGTTCGAGTCCTGGCTCTGCCGTGAACGGGAGACCCGTGGGGTGGTGCACAATTGGCCCCAGCGTCGTCCGGGTTAGGGGAGGGTTTGGCTGGCAGGGATGTCCTTGTCCCATCGTGCTCTAGCAACTCTTGTGGTGGGCTGGGCGCATGCACGCTAACACGGTCGCCAGGTGTAAGCTGTTTCCTCCAACACATTGGATGGATTCTGGGTTAAGCGGGCATTGTGTCAAGAGGCAATGCGGCTTGGTTGGGTCATGTTTCAGAGGACCCTCGGCCTTCGCCTCTCTCTCTCAACTCCATACGGGAGTTGCAGCAATGAGTCAAGTCTGTAACTACCAATTGGGTGGAAAAAAAGGTCAAATATTTAATATCAACCATGTTTGAAAATATCGGGAAGGATCGGTAGCCCTCAGATTGCGACTCTGACCCGCTCACATTAAAAGTGCTTCTGAGTAAGCAATACATTGGGATTTTGTCTCCGATCTCAAAAATGTGTCTGGGACAGCTAAATTGAATGCAAAGCCAAAGTTTTTTTTAAATGTTATGCCGTCAAAAGCAAGTGTATTGCTGTCAATTACAAGTGATATGGTCAACTGTTAAAAATGTATTTTTATCATGTTTGTCTTTGTGTTGCATTGTATAATCCGTATTTGTCTCTGATTGGGGTTTTACGTGCTATTTTTATGTTAATTCAGGATTTATTCAGTTTCTGTCAACTGTGATCAATGAAATCTAAGTCTCTTGTCATTGATATAAAAAAAGTGCATAATGAACAAAAATATAAAGTGTTGGTCCCATGTTTCATGAGCTGAAAAAGAAGATCCCAGAATTTTCCAGATGTACAAAAATATTATTTCTCTCAAATGTTGTGCACAAATTGATTTGACATGCCTTTTTAGTGAGCATTTCTCCTTTGCCAAGGTAATCCAAATCCATCCACCTGACAGGGGTGGCATATCAAGAAGCAGATTAAACAGCATGATCATTACACAGGTGCACATTGTGCTGGTGACAACGGCCACTTTAAAAGGTACAAGGCCACAGATGTCTCAAGTTTTGAGGTAGCGTGTAATTGCCATGGCGACTGCAGGAATGTCCACCAGAGCTGTTGCCAGAGAACTGAATGCCAATATCTCTACCATAAGCTGCATCCAAAGTCGTTTTAGAGAATTTCGCAGTATGCACAAACGGCCTCACAACCACAGATTACAGGTAACCATGCCAGCCCAGGACCTCCACATGGACAGCTGATGAAACTGAGTATTTCTTTCTGTAATAAAGCCCTTTTGTGGGGGGAAACTAATGTTGATTGGCTGGGCCTGGCTCCCAAGTGGGTGGGCCTATGCCCTCCCAGGCCCACCCATGTCTGCGCTCCTGCCCAGTAATGTGAAATCCATAGATTAGGGCCTAATGAATTTATTTAAATTGACTGATTTCCTTGTATGAACTGTAACTCTGTCAAATCATTGAAATTGTAGCATGTTACGTTTATATTTTTGTTCAGTATAGTTGACGGTCAAAGATGGTTAGCAGACTGACTGACTGAATGATTGACTGGGCACAGACGTCAATGCAACGTCTAGTCCACCTGGTTTCAAAGTAATTTAATTGAAATGATGTGGAAACAATGTTGATTCAAACCAATGTGTGCCCTGTGGTTAATGGCCCTACACAGACTCCTTGCAATGACAAACAATTTAATTGTAGAGCTATTGTCTGCATATCAACAATTTTGCCTCCGAAGTATCAAGCTATATGTCCATGTGAAAACAAATCCCCTCCATCGTTTAGTAATTATTTTATAGAAACAACGGGCTTGTTCAAATCAAATTGTTTTGGTCACATACACGTGATTAGCAGATATAGCAAAATGCTTGTGCTTCTAGCTCCGACAGTGCAGTAATATCTAACAAGTAATTTCTAACATTACACAACATATACCCAATACACACACATCTAAGTAGGAATGAAGACTACATACATACAATGCCTTGAAAAAGTATTCATCCCCCTTGGTGTTTTTACTATTCTGTTGCATTACAACCTGCAATATAAATGGAATTATTTTGGATTTCATGTAATGGACATGCACAAAATAGTCCAAATTGATGAAGTGAAATTTAAAAAGAACTTGTTTCGTAAAATTTGAATAAATAAATAAAATGGAAAAGTGGTGCGTGCATATGTATTCACCCCCTTTGCCATGAAGCCCCTAAATAAGATCTGGTGCAACCAATTACCTTCAGAAGTCACATAATTAGTTAAATAAAGTCCACCTGTGTGCAATCTAAGAGTCACATGATCTGTCACATGATCTCAGTATATACACCTGTTCTGAAAGACCCCAGAGTCTGCAACCCCACTAAGCAAGGGGCACCACCAAGCAAGCAACACCATGAAGACCAAGGAGATCGCCAAACAGGTCAGGGACAAAGTTGTGGAGAAGTACAGATCAGAGTTGGGTTATGTTGTGGAAATTTCCTTAATTACCAAATGATGAGAGAGCAAATCACACACCAGTCAGAGTAATGCTTAATCTTCACCTTAATCATAATTAAGCTTTTGCAATAACATTTTGACTTTCAACATTTCAGTGTCTCTAATGAAAAGTTGAGAGTGGTCAACATAATGGCAACTGAGATCTTTTATAGCAAAGATCCACCCCCCTAGTCGACATGACAAACCACAGATAATAGGAACTTTCACGAGGAAAGATTTAACTTGAGAGAGGAGTATCCCATCGCCAGACCGTATTTAGCTATAAATTATCGTTCAGTTTGGTCTCCTAAACGAAGTTCTTATCTCGTTCTTGGTACAACATAGCACCAAAACATTACCTCATCCAATGGTATATATCAATTGTCAATTCTAGATACTCCCATATTAAATACAACCCCTCCTGGACAAGCTCACGGAGAGGAGAGTGAGCCTCTAGGTCAAGATAAGGGCAACCTCAAGGGAACATACAATGGTTCCAGACACTGCCATCCTCCTCTCCCCAATGAGAAAAGTAGGGAGTGACTGGCACACAGACATTGTGGCGCCAAGAGATAATTGGTTCCCCCTCAATCATCCCTTCACATGGTTTAAAAGATATGTTTACATATGAAGACTAGCTTGACCTCTCCCCTCTCTGGGGCCCAAGTAACTGAGCCCTGACAGAGAAAGGATAACTGCAAATGGCCAACACTAGAGTACAAAAAGATACATTCTAAATGACAAGTATCTTACAAGCATATTATGAAGATAAAACATCTTACTTACAGTTATAAAAAAAAATATCAGAAACTTGAACATCCCACGGAACGCCTCCACAGAGCTGGGCTTTACGGAAGAGTGGCCAGAAGAAAAAAAAACATTGCTTAAAACCTCTTGAAGGGGGCAGGGGGCACTATTTTCATTTTTGGAAAAATAACTTTCCCAAAGTAAACGTCCTATTTCTCAGGACCAGACGTTAGAATATGCATATAATTGACCGTTTAGGATAGAAAACACTCTAAAGTTTCCAAAACTGTAAAAATATTGTCTGTGAGTATAACAGAACTGCTATTGCAGGCAAAAGCCTAAGAAAAATCCAATCAGGAAGTGACTCATGTTTTGAAATCGTTGTGTTCCTATGCACCCCTATTGGCCACAGAAAGGGATATCAACCAGATTCCTTTTTCTACGTATTCCCTAAGGTGTCTACAGTATTTTGACGTAGTTTCACGCCTTTCAGTCCTACTGAAAAGCCAATTGTCCCGTTTGATATATTATCGAATAGATAATTGAAAAACACCTTGAGGATTGATTATAAAAAAATGTTTGCCATGTTTCTGTTGGTATTATGGATTTAGGGTTAGGGTAAAAATTGCAAAAAATTGCCTTTGTGGTGACCGCTATTTAAGGTGGATTTCTCAACATAACGTGAACAACAAACGGAGGTATTTCGGGTATAAAAATAATCTTTATGGAACAAAAGGAACATTTGCTGTCTAACTGGGAGTCTCTTGAGTGAAAACATCTGAAGATCATCAAAGGTAAACTATTAATTTGATTGCTTTTCTGATTTTCGTGACAAAGTTACCTGCCGCTAGGTGTACATAATATTTTGTTAGTATATCGATAAACTTACACAAACACTTGTCTTGCTTTTGCTGTAAAGCATAATTTCAAAATCTGAGATGACAGGGTGATTAACAAAAGGCTAAGCTGTGTTCCACTATATTTCACTTGTGATTTCATGAATATGAATATTTTCTAGTAATTTTTTTTTTGACAATTGTTTTGACCATTGCGTTATGCTAATTAGTGTAGTTGATGACAAATCTCCCAGATCCGGGATGGGTAGTTCCAAGAGGTTTTAACCAATGTTTAGTTGGCTTCAAAACCCTTTTTAGATCATCAAACAATGTTTGAGAGATGAGTGATATTGTCGCTCCCGAATCAATTAGCGCATGACAAGTTAAGCAGTCCTCCAGGACTGTTCCCAGATATGGGCATTTCGATTTGTGTTTAGTGGACCTATTCCCCACAAAGTGGAGTGGTCGTTCGCAACAACGTGATGTGTCATTTCTGTTCCAGGTGGAAGCAGATCGACTTTTCCGATTTTGAGTGGGCTTGGCTTTAACGAAGCGTTTGACCCTTTTCTTCGCAACCTTTGTATCAGAGTCTATGGACAAAGCCCGTGGGCTTGTTTCTTGATCAAGTGGGCCCTGGATAGGGTCTCGAGTGAGAGAGGGAGAGATTTGAATTTTAACATCCCTGCTATGGGTGTTAATTCCTGCGGACCTGGTGTCCGCTAATTCCCTGTCTAGTCCTTGTGACTTATCTTTTACGCTTTTCTCAAAGTGTTCTCGCTTATTTCGACCGTGGAGCTTATTGGAATCATGGTTTTGTGGTAGAAACTGTTGTTGTGCGTCATCTCTTAATGCTCCAATACCTGAAAATGCACCCTCTGACTGGAGTGACTGCTCCTGGTCAAACTTCAAAACCGAGTGGTCAGGGCTCTTAGAGTTGCAAGCTTTTGATGCCTCAAAAGCTGTGCTTGCAAGCTCTCTGAGTTGTAAGATAGGCAAGCCAATGTGTGCTGCAGGGCCCAAGTAGGTAATGAAGGTAGAATACATATTCGACAGGAATCAAATCAAATCAAATGTATTTATATAGCCCTTCGTACATCAGCTGATATCTCAAAGTGCTGTACAGAAACCCAGCCTAAAACCCCAAACAGCAAGCAATGCAGGTGTAGAAGCACGGTGGCTAGGAAAAACTCCCTAGAAAGGCCAAAACCTAGGAAGAAACCTAGAGAGGAACCAGGCTATGTGGGGTGGCCAGTCCTCTTCTGGCTGTGCCGGGTGGAGATTTTAACAGAACATGGCCAAGATGTTCGAATGTTCATAAATGACCAGCATGGTCCAATGATAAGGCAGAACAATTGAAACTGGAGCAGCAGCACGGCCAGGTGGACTGGGGACAGCAAGGAGTCATCATGTCAGGTAGTCCTGAGGCATGGTCCTAGGGCTCAGGTCCTCCGAGAGAAAGAAAGAAAGAAAGAAAGAAAGAAAGAAAGAAAGAAAGAAAGAAAGAAAGAAAGAAAGAAAGAAAGAAAGAAAGAAAGAAAGAAAGAGAGAATTAGAGAGAGCACACTTAAATTCACACAGGACACTGAATAGGACAGGAGAAGTACTCCAGATATAACAAACTGACCCTAGCCCCCCGACACATAAACTACTGCAGCATAAATACTGGAGGCTGAGAAAGGAGGGGTCAGGAGACACTGTGGCCCCATCCGAGGACACCCCTGGACAGGGCCAAACAGGAAGGATATAACCCCACCCACTTTGCCAAAGAACAGCACCCAGCACTAGAGGGATATCTTCATCCACCAACTTTACCATCCTGAGACAAGGCCGAGTATAGCCCACAAAGACCTCCGCCACGGCACAACCCAAAGGGGGGGGGGGGGGGCCAACCCAGACAGGAAGATCACATCAGTGACTCAACCCACTCAAGTGACGCACCCCTCCCAGGGATGGTATGAAAGAGCCCCAGTAAGCCAGTGACTCAGCCCCTGTAATTTGGTTAGAGGCAGAGAATCCCAGTGGAAAGAGGGGAACCGGCCAGGCAAAGACAGCAAGGGCGGTTCGTTGCTCCAGAGCCTTTCCGTTCACCTTCCCACTCCTGGGCCAGACTACACTCAATCATATGACCCACTGAAGAGATGAGTCTTCAGTAAAGACTTAAAGGTTGAGACCGAGTTTGCGTCTCTTACATGGTTAGGGTTAGGTTAGGGGGTTTGGGTTAGGATTAGGGTTAGGGTTAGGGTTAGGTTGTCTAGTTTGTTTGTCTAGTTTTGAGTCGGTTGATCCACTTCCATCTCTGACACGTGGAAGCCGACGGGGGGGAAGGAGGATATCATCATATACGCGCGGTCCGGAGGGGTCCGGGCGCGGCCGGCCAAAGTAGTAGGCCCCATGGTTGCCCACTTGTAGATTAACCCGTTGGTTGGGTTAAAAGACTGTCTGTAGGGTTAGGGTTAGGGTTAAGGGTTAGGGTTAGGGTTAGGGTTAGGTTTTGAATATAATTGTGTTTCGTTTCAACTAGTTAGGCCTGTGAATCTCCTGTTTATCCCTCACATTTCTGATGATCTAATATAATATGTGTAGTACTTAAAAAGGCCCGTAGATGTCCTCCTAGGATCATAAATTAAGCTGAGGTAGGCTCCAAGTTGCCTCTTTTTCTGGGTGGCAGTGCAGAAGTCAGTGTGGTGAGAGATTCATTCAACCATAGTGTTGTTAAATATGAACATAAATGCCATATTGTGCATTTAAATGGTTTTATTGTTTTGTTAAAGGAAAGGAAAAACCTAAAAGAGGAAGTGCCAAACTAAAACCAAACAAACCATAAATATATAGAGAGTAAAAATAAAATATGAATAAAACCATGTTCTTCTCCATCCATTTTCCTGTCTGTTAAAACCCATTTTCTAAAACCTCTCGTTCAGGCCATTTGGCGTTATTGTCTGTAGGTGCTCGATCCACTCCCGTTCTACCCTCCTTCGCTGCCCACAGGTCCAGCCCACATGTGACTGCAACCCTGATATGGCAAGGTGAGTGATGGGGTGCTCCTGGAAGTTAGTTATGAGTTCCGTTTGTAGGTGTGCCCTTTTAATGTTATACAGGTGTTGTTTGAGTCTGGTTTCTATGGTGTGTTTGGTTTCTCCAATGTATTGTTTATTGCAAAGTGTACATGTAATGATATAAATGGTGTTATGTGTGTTCAATGAATAGGATTCTTGTACTGGTGCTGATGTGTGGCTGTGTATATTTGTAATGAACTTTATCTGTCGAAAATGGAAATTATGAGGTTTGAGGTCTTGTGGTGGCTTACTACTGAATTTTGATTTGGTGAGGAGGTCCTATAAGTTTTTGTTTTTTCTAAATGCTGAAATGATTCTGTATGGTTTGAGTGGTATGTAAGTGTGCTGAACTGTAGATAAGTTGTGTTTGATTGATTGATGTAGGGGTCTAATTCTATGTGAAAATGTGGTTACTAGGGGGATGATAATTGTCTGTTGATTGAGTATTGATGACAAGGGAGGAGAGACAGGAAATGTTTCGGTTTAGTGATTGGTGCAGATCACTTTCCATATGGGAGTCAGGATTAGGGTAAGGGAGGGAGATAGGATGAGAACCCTGGTTAGGGTAATGGTACACATTAGGGTTAGGCGTGGGGTTTGAGGAAAGGTTGAGGTTACGGTTAGGCATGGGGTTAAGGCAAAGGTTAAGGTTAGGCGTGAGGTTAAGGGAAAGGTTAAGGTTAGGCGTGGGGTTAGGGGGTTAGGGTTGGGGTTAGGGGTTAGGGGTTAGAGGGTTAGGGTTAGGGTTAAGGGTTGGGGTTAGGGTTAGGGTTAGGGTTAGGGTTAGGGGTTAGGGGTTAAGGGTTAGGGTTAGGGTTAGGGTTAGTTTGTCTAGTTTTGAGTCGGTTGATCCACTTCCATCTCTGACACGTGGAAGCCGAAGGGGGGGAAGGGAGGGGTGTGCACTCCACACATATGCGCGCGGTCCGGGTGGGTCCGGGCGCGGCCGGCCAAAGTAGTAGGCCCCATGGTTGCCCACTTGTAGATTAACCCATTGGTAGGGTTAAAAAGACTGTCTGTCTGTAGGGTTAGGTTTAGGTTTCTAGTTTTGAGTCGGTTGATCCACTTCCATCTCTGACACGTGGAAACCGGAGGGGGGAAGGGAGGGGTTGCACTCCACATCATATACGCGCGGGTCGGAGGGTACGGGCGCGGCCGGCCAAAGTAGTAGGCCCCATGGTAGCCCACTTGTAGATTAACCCGTTGGTTGGGTTAAAGGACTGTCTGTCTGTAGGGTTAGGGTTAGGTAAGGTTTTAAAATGGTTAAGGTTAGGGTTTGGGGTTAGGGTAAGATATGTTTTTTTAAGAATGGTTAAGGTTAGGGTTAAGTTTAGGTATGGGTTTTGGGATGGTTAAGGTTAGGGTTAGGGTTAGGGTAAGGTTTAGAAAAGGTTAAGTTTAGGTAGGTCTGTCAACTCAACTTAGGATCAGGCAAAGCCCTTGAGTTGCGTACCTTATGCAGGTCCGGTCCTCGGTTGGTTGCCATGTGTCCATGTCGAGTGGTATGGTCATGATGTCCGGGTCCGCTGTGTCAACGGAAGTGGAAAGCATAGTGCAACCTAGGAGTTTTACTCTCTTTCGGATCCTTCTTTTTTAGCTCCATGTTGTCTATGTATTCACTTCAGTGTTCGTCAGTCTTTGGTCCTGGATGTTTTCAATCATGTGTATGATTGGGAGTTATTCCCTTCCAGGATCCTAATTCCAAATCAACCCATGTCTAGTCGAATCCAGCTGGTCTGTATGGGTATACTCGGCGCAGGATCAGGCAAAACCATCGAGTTGCGTACCTTGTGCAGGTCCGGACCTCAGTCGGTTGCCATGTGTCCCTGTCAAGTGGTCAGTCTATAACCGCCAGTGGTTTGAGCAGACAGACACCCAGAAGGCGAGCCCTCTATACGGTTGTCATGCATCCGCCCCTGGAGTCACGTCCTGTGTTACGGTCGGTGTATGGAGGGTTTAGGGTTAGGGTTAGGGTTAGGGTTAGGGGTTAGGGGTTAGGGTTTAGGGGTTAGGGTTAGGGGTTAGGGTTAGGGTTAGGGTTGGGGTTAGGGGTTAAGGGTTAAGGGTTAGGGTTAGGGTTAGTTTGTCTAGTTTTGAGTCGGTTGATCCACTTCCATCTCTGACACGTGGAAGCCGAAGGGGGGGAAGGGAGGGGTGTGCACTCCACACATGTGCGCGGTCCGGGTGGGTCCGGGCGCGGCCGGCCAAAGTAGTCCCCATGGTTGCCCACTTGTAGATTAACCCGTTGGTTGGGTTAAAATACTGTCTGTCAGTAGGTTTTAGGTTTAGGTATAGTTTTAAGAGTGGTTAAGGTTAGGGTTAAGGTTAGGGTAAGGTATAGTTTTTTAGAATGGTTAAGGTTAGGTTTAGGTAAGGGTTAGGGTTAAGGTTAGGGTTAGGGTTAGGGTTAGGGTTTAGGGTTAGGGTTTAGGGTTAGGTAAGGGTTTTTTAGAGTGGTTAAGGTTAGAGTTAGGTTTAGGGTTAGGTTTAGGTATAGTATTTCAGAATGGTTTAGTTTTAGGTAAGTCTGTCAACTCATCAAGTTGCGTACCTTATGCAGGTCCGGACCTCAGTCGGTTGCCATGTGTCCCTGTCAAGTGGTCAGTCTTTGAACTACCAGTGGTTTGAGCAGACAAAAAAAACAGAAGGCAAGCCCTCTATACGGTTGTCATGCATCCGCCCTTTGAGTTTCGTCCTGTGTTTCGGTAGGTGTATGGAGGGTTTAGGAACCGGCAAACCTTCTCTGGCTTACGTATGAAACGTCCGGCAGTAGTAGAAGTTAATTGGGTGTTTCCATCCCCACCATCTCAGTCGTAAGTGATTCAGTGGTTTTGGGTCATAGTGACCAGTGAAGTTACTCCCTTCCAGGATCGTAACGTCTCCAGAGGTATATCCTCCCTAGACAGTGAATTTGTTCGTAGTCCAGGTCAAACAAGTGGATCGGTTGTCCAGGCTAAGTACGGCGGGGTAAGGGATCCACCCAGGGGAATTATTCCGTTGGATCCAATTCTCCGCCAGACATTATCTGGGCACCCCAGGGATTACACGGCCAATGCGAGTCCTCCAGCCGCAGCGCCTGACCCAAAGCCCCTGTTTTGGAAGATTTAACTGCCCCAGCCCGCTAGGACCACCCACGCGCTACTGAACATACTGCCAATCCAATTCTAAACTGGGGTAGATAGTCGTTCAGCGCGTTACGTGACTCTCCCGTATGTAATGGGGCTAGGAAGGTTGAGCCGATTGGTCTGCCAACAGAACCCCGAGAGGTCCCGAAGGAGTCCGGTCTATCCATATCCTCCTGTCTTGCTTGGTGTATGGAAGGGCCTAATTGCTTAGGGTGTAATCGCTGCGGGGGAGTCGCCAAGGTCGGGGTCCCCGGAGTAGTTGGAGAAAAAAGGTTCTCGTCCGTTGGGGGTGCTGGTGGGTGTTTCCAAAAAATATTTTAGAAGAATGGTAGGTTGGTGAAGGTTTTTTTTTGTTAAAATTTGGTCTATTTGTGTTCTATTTTATTGTTTCTTTCCGTTAAGGGTCCATGGTCATGGTAACTCTTACTTCTAGAAACAAAAAAAATAAAAAATCACATAGATATGTGTTTTATTTTTTTATTTTTTTATTTATTTATTATTATTTTTTTTTATTTTTTTTATTTATTTTTTTTTTTTTTTATAAGAATGTGTGAGTAAAAGTAACTAAAGGTAAATATTTTTTTGAGAGTCCGTGGTCACGGTAACTCTATAGTGCTAGTAAAGTGGCTGAAGGAAAGTGTTTATTGAGCGTCCATGGTCATGGTAACTCTATGGTGCTAGTAAAGTAGCTACAGGAAAGTTATATTGAGAGTCCATGGTCATGGTAACTCTATGGTGCTATTGGAGGTCTGTTTTTGTGGTCTTAATGACCCCCTGTCTTTTGTATGGGATGTGGGGGGTGTAAGGTGCGGGTGTAGTGTATGTCCAGATGTTCCTCAGCTGTACTGTAAGCCTCAGTGGTGGTCCATCCCGTGGTAGTGGTGTTGGTCCTGGAGGGTTTTTTTTAGGGAGGTCCATCCTTGGTCCGTGAGTCTCAGTGGGATGTCTACGTTGTGGTTTTATTTTGGAGGTGGCTGTTGACCAAGGAATCCTTGAGAGATTTTTTTTGTGTTCCCTTTGAAGAGAGAGTAGTTTTTTGGATTTGAGACATCATTTTTGGGGGGATGCGAGTAGCCACTCGGAAGCTGGGTGAGTTGTATGGTGGGGGTAGGCCATCAGGTATGGTGGGGTTGATCCGCTTCTAGGGAGAGTTCTTTTGACATCGGTTCCCGTGGGAAGTGGTGTTGGTCCTCGAGGGGTTTGGGAGGTCCATCCTTGGTCCGTGGGTCCCGGTGAGCTTCTTTGGTTCCTTTGTTGTGGTCTTTGGAGGTGGTGGTATACCAAGGAATCCTTGAGGTTTTTTTTGTTATTCATTTGGGAGGCCAGGATCGGTGTGTGAAGAGGGAGTAGTTATTTTGGCCGTAGTCTCTTCTGGATGTGGGTCGCCACCCGGTAGCTTGGTGAGTTGTATGGTGGAAGTGGGCCATCGGGTGTGGTGGGGTTAGGCCTCTATCTTGGGAGAGTTCCTTTAACATTGGTTCTTTGTGGGTCTTGGGTTGGTGAGACCAGGTTGTCCTGTTTTTTTCAGAGTGGTAGTGGTGAGGGTCTGGTGTTCCAAACGGTTTCTTATATTTTGCTGTGGTATTGTTCCACCTGTGGAGGCATTAACCCTGCGGTACTGGATTGGTGAGGGCTTCGCCTTTCGCTGTGTTTTGCTGCTGGATGGAGCAGGTGGGTTTATCCGGTCCGTGGGGTTTCTGGAGGGGGACAGAGCACGGGGTCAGGGTCCACAAATCAATAGCTTCTGTTGGGTTGTAGGAAGTTGATGGTGTTCTTTGAGTTTCCTGCAGCGTCTTTAGTGTTTGTAAAGGTGGTTTGGTTTTGGGGCCCTCTGGTCCTGTGTGGGGGACCGTCCTCTGGGGTGTCCACATCCTATCTCTCCACTGGATTGGTGAGGACTTCACCTTTTAGCTGGGTTTGCTGTTTTGATGGAGTGGGTGGGTTAATCCGGTCCGTGGAGTTTCTGGAGGGGGACAAAGCATGGAGTCAGGGTCCAAGAATGGATAGCTTCTGTTGGGGTGAAGGAAGTTGGTGTTCTTTGAGTTTCCCGCAGAGTCTGGGTGCTCATAAAGGTGGTCCGGTACTGGTGCCCTCTGGTCCTATGTGGGGGACCGTCCTCTGGGGTGTCCACGTCCTATCTCTCCATCCTATGGTGTGGTGAGCGGTGGTGGTATTCTGTTTGAAGGGGTGACCTGTTTGGCAGGTTTGAGGCGTGTCCTTCTCGAGGGGCTAGGTGTCTAGAAGGTCCTGGATTCCCATCATGTAGGATTGGCTGTGGGTTTGGTTACCTGCTGGGGATGTCATCCAGTGGTTCTGTCCAGCAATCGCATGAATGATGGTGTTGACTGGGAAGAGAGTATGGAGGTAGGTGGTAACGGAGTGTTAACCTGTTCCTGCTGATTATCATTCCATACCACCCAGGTCTGGGTATGGGATGGAGATGAAAATGCAGAGGCCACCTTAACACTCTGCCTCTGCTCCGTTCCCTCAATCACCCTGGTCAGGGTATGATGTGGGGGAAGGTTAGGAGGGTTTGTGTTGCCCAAAAAGAGCCCTTCCCTATGTCAACCTTGTGAGGGTATGACCGGGTCTCTTGGTCCTCTGGTATGGTGGGGGTTTGGCCGCTTTTTTAGAAGGGTTTCTTTGTTCTCGGTTCCGGTTGGTCTTGGGTTTGTGAGGCCGGGTTGTCCTGTGTGTTCGGGGTTGTAGTGGTGGGAGCCTGTTGTGCCATTCGTTGAAGCCTGAAAAAAAGACGTTATGTTAGGCGAAGTCGACGTTCCTACAATGAGACTAGGTTGCCAGTCAAAACTTTTTTCGGCTGGCCCCTCTGAGCGTCTCTTCTTAAAAGGTGTAGAGGGTCTAAGTGATTATCTATGCCCCGTCGAAATTTTTTGGGCCCGGTTTGTAGGTGGAGTAGGGGGTCTGGGTTGCCATCAGAGTGCGCGGGGTCCTTGTTGTCTCGCAGATCATCCGTTGTAGTGTGTCCCTGTGTAAAACTCAAAATAAGGGTAAGAGAAAAGTACAAATGAAAATAGGTAGCCAAAAGGAGATACCCCCGAAGTCCGTGTGGAATCTGCCTTCCTTACAGCATCACAGCGGATCTAGGGGTAGCCCAGCCACGACGCGTTTCTGCCTTACTCGGCTTCATCAGGTGGCAGGGAGGAGAAAAGAAAGGTGCAAAAATAGGTGCACTTGGTCGTAGTACGGTAAAAAAAGGCCGTATTTTGGACCAGGGAAAATGGGGTGTGTGTGTGGGTATATGTGTAGTTGAGGTGTAGCATGGAGCTGGGGTCTGGTCTTTCAGTTGGAGTAGTCATCTTGGGTGCAGTTCTTTGGTAGAGGTCTAGCTTGTGTCTTCTCCAGGTGAAGTGTCTTCAAAAGATGTTCAGGCAGAATGGTACTGAGGCTGAGGGATGCTCCTCTTTTATAGGAAATGAGGGGGGTGTGGTTTTGCCAGGTGTCGAATCCGATTGGTGCATGAGGTGTGCATGCGGTGTTCATGTGAGAGAAACGACCGTGGCTTGTCCAATGAGATCGCTTGGCTTTTGGGGAGAGGCGTCTAGTAGTCTGTTATGTGATGGAAAGGCCTCCGTCGTTGATTCCAATGGGGAATTGTATAGGAGAAGTAGACACTTTGCTTTTGGGGTGCTGTTTGGGTTGTGGGTGTCCGAGAGGTACCAGGTGAGTTTTAAGTAAGACTAGAAGTCCTAGGGGTCGAGAGGAGCCATACGTGGAGTTCCTGTGATTTGTAGAAGTATGATAGATCCTCCTATAAAAAGTGTGTGTTTGACCTTTGTGTCACCATTGACTTGTGTGTTAGCGTTGGGAGCGGTCTGCTCTGGTAGGGGGTTTGGGGTTGGAAATACCCGAAGGTGAGGTTCTGTGGGTCCAGGAAAGGTAGAGGATAGAGTGGACATCTGTGGGTTCCTGTAGAATTTTTAGTTGGGGTTCTAGGTGACCCATAGGTTTGGTTATAGGTCTTTGAATGTGGTTGAGTTATTTTTTCCTCCGATTTTTGTGGAGTCACGTTTACTCATATGTAATAAGGTGCGATGTGTAGGGAAGAGTAGTAGCCGTGGTTCTTTGGTCTTTTTGTGGTATTAGAGGGCTTGAACTTTGTTTCTTAATTGAGGGATAGTTGCAGGTAGTGTTACTAGGGGGGTGTTCCTTTTTCCTCGGATCGAGAATGGTGTTGTTTATATCTTTTTAGTTGGTGCTTATTTAGCGGAGTTTTAGCTTTGATCGCGTTCGTGTCCATTTGGGTGCCCGGATATGCGGTAGATTTGGCCGTTTTGCTGTGTTCAAGTCCACTTGGAGTATGGGATGTACGGGTCCGAAAAAACGTTTTATGCTGTTTCCAGTGATGTGTGTCCTCCGGAGTTGATGCAACCTGTCCTGTGGGGGATACTTCCCTGGGGGGGGGGGGGGGGGGGGGGGGGGGGGGTCCAGTGTTGAATATGGGTGTTTACTTGTGTGAGAAGGTTTTTGATCCAGATGGGTGGTTTTTAGGTGGTTCCTTTTTGGTTGTCCCATGTATGTACCTGTGATGTACAGTTGACAGGCATTCCTGGTTGAGGCTTGTAGTGTGGGTGGGTCTCCTATGGGTGGGGGTCTTACCTGGGTTTTTGGTTTGTTTGTGTATGGTGCAGAGGTGTGAGTGGGGTGGACCTATTTTATAATTTTGTTTCTTTTTGCTCCTAAGTTGGAAATATGGTCGTCAGGGTTTCTGTGGGAGGGTAGGAGTCTGTTTCCACTGTGTCAGGGTGATGATGTTTTGTTCTTTGGTGAAAAAGAAGGGTGGATGTTGCCTCTTAGTTGAAAAAAAATAGAGGAGGTGATGTATATCTGAAGGTCAGGGGCTGGTTGTAGAGTTCTTGGTCTTTTGATGAGTTCTTGGTCTTTTGATGAAAAAAACTTGGTTGAGAAGGCTTGGAGTAGGTGGGTCTTGATTTCTTCATCGTTCTAGTTGTTTCTCAGGGGTAGAAGTGTGTGTTGGTGGAGGTTTCAGGAGTGATGTCCTACAGAGGTTTGTTAGAGCTATTTTAGGTTGTATTAAATCTAATGATTATTTTTAACCTGTTCACCATCAAACCATTTCACAGAGAGGTATACTGGGTGTAGAATCAACACCCCTAGAAAAGGCCTGATTTGAAATGATCCCGGTTAATTTAAAGGGATAAAAATTTCCTTGGCTTGCTGCGTCTAGATCCCCCGTCAGGCAATGCAGCGGTGACTGGCAAGTGTTTGTTTGTCTAGTTTTGAGTCGGTTGATCCACTTCCATCTCTGACACGTGGAAGCCGAAGGGGGGGAAGGGAGGGGTGTGCACTCCACACATGTGCGCGCGGTCCGGGTGGGTCCGGGCGCGGCCGGCCAAAGTAGTAGGCCCCATGGTTGCCCACTTGTAGATTAACCCATTGGTTGGGTTAAAATACTGTCTGTCAGTAGGTTTTAGGTTTAGGTATAGTTTTAAGAGTGGTTAAGGTTAGGGTTAAGGTTAGGGTAAGGTATAGTTTTTTAGAATGGTTAAGGTTAGGTTTAGGTAAGGGTTAGGGTTAAGGTTAGAGTTAGGTTTAGGGTTAGGGTTAGGTATAGTATTTCAGAATGGTTTAGTTTTAGGTAAGTCTGTCAACTCAACTTATGATCAGGCAAAACCCTTGAGTTGCGTACCTTATGCAGGTCCGGTCCTCGGTTGGTTGCCATGTGTCCATGTCGAGTGGTATGGTCATGATGTCTAGGTCCGCTATGTCAACGGAAGTGGAAAGCATAGTGCAACCTAGGAGTTTTACTCTCTTTCGGATCCTTCTTTTTTAGCTCCATGTTGTCTATGTATTTACTTCAGTGTTCGTCAGTCTTTGGTCCTGGATGTTTTCAATCATGTGTGTAATTAGGAGTTATTCCCTTCCAGGATCCTAATTCCAAATTAACCCATGTCTAGTCAAATCCAGCTGGTCTGTATGGGTATACTCGGCGTAGGATCAGGCAAAACCATCGAGTTGCGTACCTTGTGCAGGTCCGGACCTCAGTCGGTTGCCATGTGTCCCTGTCAAGTGGTCAGTCTTTAGACTACCAGTGGTTTGAGCAGACAAAAACCCAGAAGGCGAGCCCTCTATACGGTTGTCATGCATCCGCCCTTGGAGTTTCGTCCTGTGTTTCGGTAGGTGTATGGAGGGTTTAGGAACCGGCAAACCTTCTCTGGCTTACGTATGAAACGTCCGGCAGTAGTAGAAGTTAATTGGGTGTTTCCATCCCCACCATCTCAGTCATAAGTGATTCAGTGGTTTTGGGTGATAGTGACCAGTGAAGCTACTCCCTTCCAGGATCGTAACGTCTCCAGAGGTATATCCTCCCTAGACAGTGAATTTGTTCGTAGTCCAGGTCAAATAAGTGGATCGGTTGTCCAGGCTAAGTACGGCGGGGTAAGGGATCCCCCCAGGGGAATTATTCCGTGGGATCCAATTCTCCGCCAGACATTATCTGGGCACCCCAGGGATTACACGGCCAATGCGAGTCCTCCAGCCGCAGCGCCTGACCCAAAAGCCCCTCTTTTCGAGGACTTAACTGCCCCAACCCGCTAGGACCACCCACGCGCTACTGAACATACTGCCAATCCAATTCTAAACTGGGGTAGATAGTCGTCCAGCGCGTTACGTGAGTCTCCCGTGTGTAAAGGGGCTGGGAGGGTTGAGCCGATTGGTCTGCCAACGGAACCCCGGGGGGTCCCGAAGGAGTCCGGTCTATCCATATCCTCCTGTCTTCTTGCTTGGTGTATGGAAGGGCCTAATTGCTTAGGGTGTAATCGCTGCGGGGGAGTCGCCAAGGTCGGGGTCCCCAGAGTAGTTGGAGAAAAAAGGTTCTTGTCCGTTGGGGGTGCTGGTGGGTGTCTCCAAAAAATATTTTAGAAGGATGGTAGGTTGGTGAAGGTTTTTTTTGTTTAAATTTAGTCTATTTGTGTTCTATTTTATTGTTTCTTTCCGTCAAGGGTCCATGGTCATGGTAACCCTTACTTCCAGAAACAAAAAAGAAAAAAGAAAAATCATATAGATATTTTTTTTTTTTTGAGAGAGAGAGTCCGTGGTCACGGTAACTCTATAGTGTTTAGTAAAGTGGCTCAAGGAAAGTGTTATTGAGAGTCCATGGTCATGGTAACTCTATGGTGCTAATAAAGTAGCTACAGGAAAGTTATATTGAGAGTCCATGGTCATGGTAACTCTATGGTGCTATTGGAAGTCTGTTTTTGTGGTCTTAATGACCCCCTGTCTTTTGTATGGGATGTGGGGTGTGTAAGGTGCAGGTGCAGTGTATGTCCAGATGTTCCTCCGCTGTACTGGAAGCCTCAGTGGTAGTCCAGCCCGTGTTAGTGGTGTTGGTCCTGGAGGTTTTTTTTTAGGGGGGTCCATCCTAGGTCCGTGAGTCTCGGTTGTATTTTTTGAGTTCTTCGTTGTGGTTGTTATTTTGGGAAGTGGCTGTTGATTAAGGAATCCTTAAGATTTTTGTTCCTTCTGAATG